>NW_024427107.1:39497024-39562197 GCF_017311325.1 Ursus maritimus | reverse complement strand
GAAGTGCTTGTTGAAGCCAGGCTTTGATATTTAGATATCTAACATTAGTTGGCCAATTGGATTTGCACTGAAATCTCAGTACAAAGCAAGCCTTATTGTAAATCTACATTTATTTCATAGCATACTGATTAAGTCACACAAAACTGCTGAGAATCCTGATTCTGCTATGTATAGCTAAGTGGCTATGGTCAAGTTAAGTTACTTAAAGCCTCTAAACCTGTTCTTGTAGTTGTAAAATGAGAATAGTAACAGCACCTATGTTACAGGATTGTGTGAGGAGTGAATGAGAAAATGCATGTGAAGCTTTAGGTGTTCTGCATAGCCTAAGCACTCAGACGTTAGCACAAATCAATGATATGGTTAGTATACTTAAGTGATTTACATCACCAGTCGAAATGATACATTATTTCACATAATGGCCTTATTAACTAGCTATTAATAAATTAACTTTTAGAACTTTACCATGGTTAATTTGAAAAGTTAAAAATACATACTTAGAAAATCATAGAAGTTCAGCTATTTGGGACTGCACTGTAGTGTTCAAATTTAAGATATTTTTACCCACACAACCTAATGCTTTCTTTTAAATATTTCCATCTTAATAGAAGAACTGAACTTGGATAGACATAGTCCTACCTCCAAATCCTCTTCTTCATCAATCTTTTGTATGTTTTGGTAGGCAGCTGTGTAGACCTCTAAAGCTTTGCCATGAAATAACATTTCAATAGTGATAAATTCTGAAAATATAGTCTAAAAAAAAAAACCAAAAAAACAACACCGAAGATTTGAATTTAAACAATCATATGAATTTGTGAATTTAGTATATTTATTCCTTACCATAGTCTTGGCATTTTATGAAATACAGAGGTATCTCTTTTTCCACAGGGCAAAGGAAGTACAAAAGATAACAGGAGTAAAAACAGTTGCAAAGACCTTTTACAACACAACCTTGAAATTATACAAAATATTTCCTATCTCACCATTTACTTCCCTCTTACTTTTTAAGTTAGTGTTTTGTATACCTTGTAATTGACCTTTGTGATAAAAAAAAATCTGACTAAAATGTATATACCATTATGTGCTCTGTTACCATATGTCTATTAAGTATTAGATAAAGCAGGTCAGTTCTAAACCTGGTATTTTATAATTCCAACTGATGCTTAAATAATAGAATGTTTTTCAGACAGGAATTATATCCCATCATGTTTCTATGTGTTCTTGTTCTCTAACCACAAAGGAATTACTTGGTAATTATATTGTTACCACTGATAATAGTGTCGTTCATTTGCATAGAGCCTTCCAGTTTACAAATATATGACTTGCCTAATGTTACTCACAGCTAGAATGTTAAAACTTGGGTCTGATTCTTCAAAGGTTACAGCTCTTGCTTACTGTACTGTGCTATTCTTGCTGGAATCAATCATTTCTTTCACAAATAAACTTCATGTAAACCTTATGAGCCTGATAACAACTTATGACAAGGAAGATGATGCGCTAAGAGAATGAATGAAGATGTACACGTTGATCTAAGCAGGGGTGAGATAATCAGTAGGAAAGGAAAGGATACAAACCAGACAAGTTTTCAGTAACATAGGATCCTATCCTTTTGTTATCTTGTCCCTTATCAAAATAAAAAATCAGAACTTTTGTTAAAGTAGGAGTGGGCAGAGTAAGAACAAGGTAGAAAATACTCAAGCATTGTCCTTAAAGGGGCAAGAGAGAAGAGATGGGTTATAGAAGACAAGAGTCAGATACCCTTTTCTCATCATTCCTGCTCTCCTGTGTTCACCACCCAGCTAGGAGTGGTCCTGCACTTTGAAGACAGTGTTACAGGTATCCCTTCGTGTCCTGTAATTTCCCCCCACCCTTCTCCATTCTTTCTTAAGGATCAGAAGAATATTTAAGGGAGTACTAATAGGCTTCTGATCACTACTTAATGTAAACAGATCTGTAGTTGAAAAGTATCCGTTCTGGTCTGCAAAGATTGGGCTCTGGGATAAGACAAAACTATGACTCAACAGTGACCCTTTCACACAGGTCACAGAGGATTCTGGTATACTGCAGTGGCAACTAATAAGCAGCATTATGTCCAAGAATCTCCAGATACCCAGGAAATACCTTCAAAGTGAATTGGCTTTTGATTAGGACTGGGACTTACTCACTTAGGTGTCAGTCTTCCTAAGATAGCTGCCTAGCTTAGAAGTGCCCTTTAGGAGTGTGGAAACTCTCAGAGGGAAAACAGCACAATGAGGAGTCAGTGATAAGCCAAAACACTGGAAGACTCCTACTTGGTTCTTGGTCTGCAGCTGATTTTAGGTAATGGGAACAATCAAGCACAGGCTTACATCTTTCCTTCTGAATCTTAAATTTAGAGATTTTCTACATTTAGTAAATAAAGAACTATATAAGAATATATAGACATAGTCTGACTTTATTTTTATTCAAGGCTGGAACAGAAAATTTTTTCATTTATTTAAGCTTAGAATTATACAATAAACCCTTAAACTTGTTTCAGGTAAGTACAGAGGGAGGTGGAAAAGCACATCTTACAATGTTATATAGTCAACTCTCTGTTTTAGTTTTTTTTTGGATATTTACTTACGTGGAGAGAGAAGAGAAGGTATTTACCTTATGCTATAAAGTACCTGAGAAATAAAATAGCCTCAAATAAGGGATTAAGCTTAATCACTCAAGTGAGTTAGGTGTTACTCTTATTTTTACATATTTCCACAAATGGATGTTCTAAATCTTTAATAGACTGTCACACTATTTAGTAACTAGTGAAATCCAAACATTTACGACCTTATTACACCTAAATTTGTAGTTTAGGCTTAATTCAAATCTATTCCACTGTGGTACCTTTGTGGAATATGTGACTATTTTAAAATATTTTTCAAATGTGTGAATATGCTTATTAAATTTCTGATGGTCAAAATCTCTGACTCTGTCATCTCTGAAATAACAATTACTCAATACTAGCATTTTATAGGATTTATATTCCCCTTAGCTCATAAGCCCTGAAAAATATATAGATATGTCTGTCTGTCAATACACTCTTTTTCTTTATTCATATCCTCTGATAAGAGAAATTACTACATTCTCATTTTAAGACACTGATCAACTTTTAGTCTGTTACCATTTTCCAATCTCAAAATTTAGTTTTAATTAGTGGTAAGTACTTTACAAACTATCTTTATAAACGGCTATTATTTACTAGTTGGAAGGTGGGGGGAATCACTCTCAAGTTCTGTGATACTTTGGTTTAAGCCTCTGTGGTTTGAACTTTTATTTCTTGACAAAATCTCTATTAGAACACCTGAATAAGAGGAGAATGGACCTATTGATTTTTTTATACTGTTTTTTTTTTTTTTTTTTTTTTCTGTCAGAAACAGTAATGAGAAATCAGTAGTACTAGTAATTTACTATCCCAGACTTGGAATTTTTGACCAAGAGTCATGAAGCCTAAAGATTATCACAGAGTAGAGTTATATCCCTGAGTAGAGTCAGAAGAAATCCTACCAATTATACTCTTTCTAGTTAGAATTTCATAAAATATCCAAAAATAGGCAGAAGAAAGAATAATAGCAAAGAACATAAAAGTTAGATGACAACTAATATAAGAAAGAATATAAAAGACACGTTTTTGAAATAAAATATTTTCAGTGAATGATCAGAAGGGTGGTGGAACTTTCTAGGAACCAGTCATATTTAGAAATAATTTTCTTCAAATAAATACAGCTAACTTTCAGTGATCTCATGTAATCTTATCTGGAATGGGTCAGTATGATCAGAGACAGAAGCATGAATGAATTTTTCCCCCCTTTCCAATTTTATTTTGTGTCACTAGAAGGCAAATTGGGCACATACCTAATTTTTATGGGTGGGGTATGGGTGAGCTAATCTGAAATTCTTACCTGTTGGCAAGTATTCTGTAAAGCAGGAGAGTATAGTAGTTAAGAATATGGGGTCTGGATTAAGATAAATCTGGGTTCCAATCATGACAAACATAACAGCTATATAATATTAAGCAGTTTATCTGTTCTTCTGCCTAGTTTTTTTCGTCTGTACAATGGGGATAACAACAGTATCAACCTCATAGGTTTTGGGGTTAAGGATTAAATGAGATAATCCAAGAAAAGGTATGGTAACTGGTTTAGAGTTAGTGCTCAACACAAGTTAGCTATTTTTATTACTCAAGAAGTACACTTGCTAAGTCAGAAAATGTTCTTTTTCCTAATATTAAAGCCTCCATCTGATTTAATTAGCAAGCAAGACTTTTAACAAAAATGTCATAAAAGGTCTTACTAATATTTTGGCAAATAAAGGGGAAATAATGGTTCTCCAGAATACAGGTTATTCAATAAATGATGTCAAGAGAAATTTTATCTACTTGAAAAGAATGAAATTAGAATCTACCTCATACCATATGCAACACACAACTACCAGATAAAATGCTTAAATATTTAAAATTTTTTTAGATATCACAAATACTAGAAGAAAATATAAGCAAGTATTTATACAATCTTAAGGATGAAAACAACCTTTCTAAGCATGACACCATGTCAGAAACCAAAAAGGAGAAGACCCAACAGATCTGGCAACAAAAATAAAACTTTAAGGCAAAAACACACCATAAACAACAAAATGGGAAAATACATTTGCAACATATCTTCTCTTTAATATAAGGGGTTAATTTTCTCAATCTAAAGACTTTTTACAAATTCATAAGAAAACTACCAATATTCAATAAAAATACAGGCTAAGGACAAGTGTGGGTAATTTACTAAAGAAGAAATAAATGTGTCATTAAATGTATGAAAATATTACGTCTTAGTAGTAACTGCAAATTAAGATGACACTGATTCTTTCACCTGTCAGATTAGTTATTATTAAAAACACTGGCACTCTTCATTGGTACACTGGGTTGCTCATGCAAGGTTTTGTAGAAATGCTACTTAAAATTTTGTGGATGGAAGTTTAAAGCTTTGTGGACAAACAGTATCAAAAGTTAAAGGGTATATGCTCTTTGAGTCAGAAATGCCACTCTGGTAATTTATCTCAGAAGAATAAATGGATCAACAAAAAGGCCAATGTTTAATGATGCAATGAGACTTCTAACTGCAAAACTAACCAATAATCCACCAATTAGGACTGGTTAGTTGAAGTAATATATCCACAGAAAATACTCTGAGGATACCAGAAAGGATGATATGCATCTCTTGTTTCATAGCAAATATGTCCATGATACATTAAATTTTAAAAAGACCTGCTACATACAGTGTGGTCTACTTAACTATAACTGTATGTATAGGGGTAATGATATTCTCCTCATAAGGACGTTGTGAGGAGTAAATGAGTTTATTCACAGAAAATGCACAGAATATGTGACATAGTCAAAACCTGAGAAAATCTGTTATATCTCTTGTACATATGTGCACAGAAAAAAAGCTGGAATGATATGAACCAGAATGGTAACTGATTATTTGAGTTGTAGGATTATTACATTTTTCTCAATAATTTTATGAAAAAAAATTATGGTGATTTTATATTTAGTTGTAAGAAAAATAAAGCTTTTAAAAATTAAATTTAGAAGATGTCTTGCTCATGTTAGCTACTTTACCACATACTGCATTCCTGTCCCTCTGTTCCAGGAGTGACCCCTGGTCAAATTCCCTTGACATTCACCATATAACTGATGATTTTTCCAATTACCTGGGAAACAAATGGGATTGTGATTTTTTTCTTAAGAGAGAAAGAAAGAGAGAAGGAGGAATGAACAGGGGGAGGAGCGGAGAGAGAGAGAATTTTAAGCAGGCTCTATGCCCAGCATGGAGCCTGGTGTGGGGCTCCATCTCATGGCCCTGGGATCATGACCTTAGCCAAAATCAAGAGTCCGGATTTTTACCCACTTAACTAAGCCACTCAGGCACCCCAGGGATTGTGATTTTTTTCATTCACATTGTGTGCGGTAAGTTCCATAACAACTGTTCTCAGAAAGACAAATTTTTTGCAAGCTTCCTATGAAAATTATCTAAAAACTGTGCTACCTTGCTGATTAATGCTGCTACCAAAATTCAGATGGGCTTGTAAATTAAACCCACCTCAGTACAGTAGTACAGTTATCAGCAGTGCTCACTCATTTCTGCCCCCAGGGAGGTTAAAGAAGGAGCCAGAAGCTCTATCCCCATCTGTAGCAGTAGCCTGATAACAGGTAAGAATAAGAATGTTCTAGGTTTCTCTCTAAATTATGAATGGCATCAACGATTTTTACTTTTCCAAGAATTTTCTCATAAACGGAAATGTGAGACATGCTAACATCAACATAGTGGGGCAATAATGAAACTCTTTCTGACTTGTCTTTGAGGCTTCTGGTATGGGATTTGTGCACTCCTTTTCATCATAAAAGATCTCAAATGAGGCCTGACTTGGAAAAGAAACTATCTGATACTGAGGAGGAAGGATGTATAAAATGGAGATTCAGAACTGTAACAGAGTTTAATACTGACCTCTGGAAACCATTTCCGGAAGTTTGCTAGATCATGGGGGTCTGCATTTAAAGTGTAGGTTGTCACAGATCTTGTATGTAGAAAATCCCAAGGAATCTACTAAAAAACTGTCAGTGCTAATAAATGAGTTCTGCAAGGCTGCAGAATATAAGATGAATGTGCAAAAATAAATTATTTCTGTGTGCATTTGCAATGAACAATCCAAAAATGAAATTAAACAGATCCATTTACGATAGCATCAAGAATTGTAAAATACTTAGGAAAAAGTTTAAGAAAAGAAGCACAACAAAACTTATACTCTGAAAACTACAAACATGGTTAAAATAAATTAAGGAATATTTAAATAAATGGAAAAATGTCCCATGTTCATGGATCGGAAAAATTAATTTTAACACGCCAATACTCCTCAAACTGATTTACAGATTTGATGCAATCCCTACCAGAATCCCACCTGACTTCTTCATAGAAACTGACAAGCTGATTTTAAAATTCATACAGAATTACAACAGATCCAGAATAGCAAAACAGTCTTTAAAAAGAACAAAGGAGAACTCACATACCCTGATTTTAAAATTCATTATAAAGCAATGCTAATGAAGATAGTGTGGTACTGGCATAAGGAGAGATCTATAGATCAATGAAAGACAAAGTCTAGAAACAAAACCACGTCCACTGATGTTCAACAAGACTATTCAATGGGAAAGAATAGCTTCTTCAACAAATGGTGCTTGGGCAACCAGACATGCAAAAAGATGAAGTTTAACCTTCGGTTCACACCATACATAAAACTTAACTCAAATGGATCAAAAGCTTAAATGAACCATGAAAACTATACAACTATTAGAAGAAAACAGAGATAAATTTTCAAGATCTCAGATTCGGCAATGATTGTTAGATATGACACTAAAAACATAAGCAACAAAAGAAACATACTGGATTTCATTAAAATTACAAATTTTCTGCTTCAAGGAACATCAAGATATTGAAAAGAACCCTAAGAATGGGAGAAAAAATTTTCAAATCATAGATCTGAAAAGGGACTTGTATCCAGAATAGATAAAGAACTTTTACCACTCAATAATAAAAAGACAACCCAATTAAAATACGGGCAAAGGATCTGAAGAGACATTTCCTCAAGGAAGATATACAAATGGTCATTAAGCATTAGCAGGGAAATGCAACTCAAAGCCACAATGAGATACCATTTTACACCCACTAGGATGTCTGTAATGAAAAAGTCTGATCAACAGCAAGTATTGGTGAGGATGCAGAGAAATCTGAACCCTCGTATGTTACTGGTGGGTATGTACAATGATGCATTCTCAATGCATTGAGAATGGTGCATTCTCAAATGATTAAAGATAGGGCTACCATATGATCCAGCAATTTGATTAGATATATACATAAGAAAAATGAAAATGTATGTCCATACAAAAATTTGTACATGAATGTATCATTAATCACAATAGCCCAAAAGCAGAAACATCCCAAATGTCCATCAACTGATAAACGGATAAACAAAATGTGGTTATATCCATATAATGGAATATTTGGCTATAAAAAGGAATGGATTACGAATACATGCTATGATACAAAAGCATGTATATAGCTAACATACATATAACATATGTTATATATAGCTAATAATGAAAGCATTATGCTAAGTGAAAGAAGCCAGTTAAAAAAACCATGTTATGATTCCATTCACATGAAATGGCCAGAACAGCCAAATCCACAGAGACTTCAGATTAGTGGTGGTTGCTTAGGGCTGGGGGTGGGAGGTAGGGGTACATGTAGGAAGCAGCAAAGTACTAGGTCTTTGAGGTGATAACAGTGTTCTAAAATTGAGTGGTAACGGTTGCACATATTGGAACACACTAAAAACCACAGGGCTGTACATTTTAAATGGGTGAACTGTATGGTGTATGACTTCTATCTCAATTTATTAAAAAGGTTTCTTCTTATACTTTTGGTGACCACCAAGAGACTTCCTTCCAGGGGCATAATACAGTAGGCAAAGAGAAAAGCTTGAAAGCCCTTTTCTTTGTGCACCCTCCACTCTGCAGCCCCTCTGTCCTAATGCTTCAGGAAATCCCAGGTCGTAGGAATTGCAGTTGGGAATTCTGCACTCACTCTCTCTGCCTGTTTTGTAACTGGTGGTTGCTCAGGGAATTAAAGAGGTAGTCTGAACCCGAAGTGAGCCCAAAGATCAGAGACAGACTGCCATGTGTAAAAGCAAATTTTGCAGGCGTGAGGAGCAGTGCTGCAGTGAGGAATCAGACTGCCATCACTAATGAAGCCCTTAGTGGCAATGGAGTCAACATACCTCACAAGTCTCCATTCTCATCGTTCAGGTGAGAGCTAATTATTTTAATAACCTTACTTCCTCTCTCCCTCAATTTAAGAGATGATGTCATCAAGTATAAAACATTATTCCTGCCCACACACTCCCACCTCAGGAAATGGAGTTTGTCTCAGGGCAGCTTTCTGAGATGCTCTTCATGCATTACCCAGCAGAGTGTAAAGTAATTGAGAGGCTTCAAAAAAAGGTTTGTGGTCTTCAGGACCAAACCAGAGACCTTGAAGCATGGCTATCAGAAAAATCAAAGTTCTGAAATCCTTTGAAACTATGATGGGGGGGGGGAGGTGCAAATGAATGTTGATTCATGGACTGTAAAAAGGAATGATGATTATTAAGTGGCAGATGGTGCTTATTTTATTGATAAGAACATAACTTTTGTTAATAGTTATAAAATGACAAAAATATTTTTCTTTAAAGCTTGATCCCGGAAAATTTGCAGGGAGCCAAAACACATCCCAGATGACTTGTTTTAAAGGACTTTCTAAGGTCACAAGCAATCCTCCAAATCTGTCCAGGCGCCTATGAAAAAGTCACTAAAGACCTTCTGAAGTCCATGATCCCAAAGGTGTCAAATCTACTGGCTTTTTACAATAAAATAAGGCAATTCTTGTGATACCACATTGTGATGGATGCAACTTTATGTGGTTGGCTACTCTTACCGATTCATTCATTAGATAAGATGCAGTGACTAGAGAGCATTTAATGAGAGTGTATTGTAATGGAAAGCACAGATTTTTAAAAATACATAATTGGTTTATAGTTCAGATTTTTGGCTATGATACTTTGGGGATTACTTTATATCTCTGCTTAAATTTCGTAAAAGATATGGATAACACCACCTCATGCTTACGAGGTTGCTATAAAGATTAAAAGATTATATATATATAGTGCCTGTAACAGCACTGGATGCACAAAAACATAAGAAATGTTAATTTCCTTTGATTAAATAGTACTTATGATAATAAGTTGAATATCTGAGGAAATGGGAAAATAACATTTGATATTTTTATTAGTATCTTTATATATAGTATGCTATATTTTATAGTATCTTATTCATATAGACTATGGCCTAAAAAAATCAGTGATTTAAATTTTTCATACATTAAAATAAAACAAAAAATAGGATTAGAAAACATGTTTCAAACTTTAACAGTTACTTTACCTTTATATCCTTTATTTTCTGCTTTTCAAAATTGTCAATAGTTTCCTCCAGATGATGAGTTGTTCGGGTAGCATCCATTGTAGCTCTCTGCAATTCAGTTTCTGCCTGCAAAAGAATTCCCCAACCAAAGATATAAAAAAATTCAAGTCAGAACCCATTCAATTGAATCTATTTGTAAATGTTACCATTGCATTATTGGCTTTTTGGCATAACAACTGTAAATTGTTCAGTAATATATTTCACCATATAAAATAAGAAGATGCAGAATAAAGAACTTAAATCTATTAAGAAACATGATTCCTGACCTCAAACAAAAGAAAAACAAAACTCCTTCCCTTTCTTCCTACAAAATAATTTTTTCTATATATCACCCTTGGATTATTAACTGTAAAACAATTTTCTATATTTTCTACTGCTTTCACCTATTTCACTGTCTATGCCATTTATCATTCTATTTTTCTTCTCATTCTTTCCCCTTAACCCTTTCTCTCCAAAAAAGGACCTGTGACTTAAGTATTTTCAATTTTCTAGTTCTCCAAATGCATTAAATGTTTCTAATCTTATAATATCCTAATCAGATATCGTAGAATATACACTACAAATATTTATTTCAGCATGGGGTGTATTTGTATATTCTTCTTAGAAGCTAACAATATTACACTGTTACCATTTAGTTAGTGCTTAGTACAAAAAATATATATGCCAGTAACAAATTAGATGGCACGTCTAATGCTTTGCTTCATATATTGTAATGACAAGCACTCATACTACCCCAGATCTGTGTTGTATAATCAGTATGGTGGCCATAGCCACATGTGGCTATTTACATTAAGATAAAATGAAAATTTATGTCCTCATTTACTCATTCCATTTCAAGAGCTCAAGAGCCATATATTGCTAGTGGCTACAGTAAAGGGCAGAACATTTCCAATCTACTCATGTATTTCTCTTAAAAAAGTATCTCTTACTTTAGAACAACTGTTGCCCAAAACTATTTAAAATATTTTGTTAAACAGCAAAGGTTTTAAAAAAATAGCCTAGGGGCGCCTGGGTGGCACAGCGGTTCAGCGTCTGCCGTCTGCCTTCGGCTCAGGGCGTGATCCTGGCGTTATGGGATCGAGCCCCACATCAGGCTCCTCCACTATGAGCCTGCTTCTTCCTCTCCCACTCCCCCTGCTTGTGTTCCCTCTCTCGCTGGCTGTCTCTATCTCTGTTGAATAAATAAATAAAATCTTTAAAAAAATAAATAAAAAATAAAAATAAAAAATAGCCTAATTTTCTGATTAAATTCTTTCTAATAGTTTTGTTTTCTATACTAATGTAGTATATTTATTCAAAAGTATCAAATATCATCATTTAATAATTAATCCATGGGAAAAATGTGACACATATTATTCTGACATTTAGCCCTTGCTTTCAAGAAAATATATAAATTGAAATAAGTAAAAGAGTTTTTACTATAAGGATCCATTTCTTGACACACCACTTTATTACCCACCTGTGCCTGAAATTTTTCATAAAGGAAAAAATACATTTCAAAGAGAACAATTTTTAAAAATAAATTAAAATCATATGCTCGTAGAATTATATAATCTTGCAATTAGATTATACATTAATTATAACTTCATAGTGATTATGTACTCTTATATTTAGATTAACTCAAATACACGATTTTAAGATACTAAGTGTAAAAAAATATTGTTCTATGTGTATGTGTGTGTACATTTGCCATATAGGGTGTAAAGTTTCTTAAAACCATATAAACTTTTAACTTTTAATCATACCTAGTAATCAAAAATAATTTTCTATATTACTGGGCTTGAGATTTAAAAATATAACTTCATCACAGGAAATTCAAAAGTGACGTAGAGCTCCTTTATAGATTCGTATGAAACATTTCTAACAGTTATTTGATGCACGTTAGCCTACTAACGAGAATACTCAAGCAGACTAATTCCTTAATACTATTGCGTGTGACCCACACGTTCTTTACTTGTGACTACTTCCTTTTGACCTATGTCTTTGTCCTCCCCATTTTACTGATAGTTTCAAATTTAAAAAAAGTTTTAAAATTTAGATGGGTGGGTAGAATTGTTTAAACCAGGGGAGGGTGGTGAAGCAGAAGCTACAGCTGGGACATCTTAATCTTCACCACCCTCCAGCAACTACTATTCATCTCTGGAAGTCTCAAATCCTTTTACTTAGGCACAGCAACTCACCCCAAATCACACAGCTATTTTTAGCAAAGAGGATATAGGTTTCTATTTCTTCTTTTTTCTGAAAATTCTTCAAAATCCTATGATGGATCAAGTTGAGTAGGAAATGCTTTTGATTAAGATATTATGAGTAGAGGTATCAGTGTATTTCATGAAATTAGTCCTGAATGCAAAATGGCTTCTGAAATGGTGAACCAGAGCCCCGAGATTCTTCTTTGCCCCATCCTCTTGCATCAGTGCTACTCCATGTTCTTTGGCATACTGAACTTTAACACGCTTCTTTTGAATTGTCAGATGAATTTTAAGGGTCCATCCTGGTAAATACTCTGTAACGCTATGAGTAAATATTTTTATATTTATATTGAATACATTTATAGCTAGATTGTCCTTTATTTTCTCGTCTTAGGTTGTCAAAATCCACTCACTTTCCCAGTAAGCACAGCAGTTCACCTCCAGCAATAATCTATTCCTGTGTCACATTTATTTCCCCCATGTGAACTCAAGTCCAGTTTCATCTACAGTATAAGACTACCTCCTCCATAGCAGTGTTCACAACAGACCATCTAAGTCAGAAACATCTTTGTCTTAGGAATATTCATTTCTGTGCTGTCTCCATACCAATACCCCTGATTCAATCCTACCAACCGCTCAGGATTCCAGATATGACATTTTTCCTGAATTATGTATTTTCCTCCAAAACAAAACAGTAAAAGTTTGACCTCTGGCTTACTTCTTAAAAACTGGTGACAACCTGGTCTCTCCCTTAGTCCCTAATCATCAGTCATAAATTTTCCAGCTTTCTCTGATTTGCCTGACTTGCTGAAAACGCAGACTGCGTAATCTAGTTGTACATCAACGAGATGTTCCTATCCCAGCCTCCAATGGGCACTCCTAAGCCCTATGGCTGCCCATTTTTTATTTTTATTGCAAGGTTGGGCGTATGTACCTTTGGTCCAAAGGAAGGAGGACCAGGCAATTGCTGCAGCCCCAAATCACTGCTCAAGGGATTCCCCTCAGGAATGGAGGTGTTCTGGAACCTCAAATGCCCCCATAGAGCCACTCCTCATGTGGTTTCTGGCTGAGCTGGGCAGTAAAAACCTTCAGGAAGTAGGAAGGAGACATAAGAAGGAATGGGAAAAAGAGGCAGCGGGATAAATTAGTACTTTCTATATAATTGCACTTATCCCAATTGCTGGCAATTAGCCAGGCACTATTTTCTATTCTTTTGTTTAGTCACGAACAAGGCACATTCTAGCTTAATAAGTCATTCTTAAAAGAAGAACCTTGTTATAGTAGACAGCCCTATCTAGATCCTTTTGTGTCCAGGTATGGACCTCAATTTTACTCTAGAATCTCCTGAGGGTCTTTGGATGCTAGTCATAATTGTGGTTTCACGTTGTTGTTTTTAAAGGTGAAGGGAATTCTGGGGAAAAATCATTCTTTCTTTTCTCAAAAGTGGGGCAGACAGGGCACTGATATATTAGGATTCATGATAGATCTTTAAGTTAATTTTATAATTAATATTCAGTCATCATGTGAAAAAAAACCAGAATTTTGAACTTACTTTTTATAAACACATCAACGTTTTTAAGTGTTTTATTTTTTTAATATCTACTATGGAAAACAGTAGGAGGGGATTGAATTAGGTGGTGTATTCTCTTTAAAATTAGTTTATTTCTATAATGAGAATTATAAATGCACGTGTTTCTTTCAACCTTTATATTCGAATTTTCTGCACACTTAAAAGTAGAAATGTGTAATTCCCATCTGTATTCACTTTTGTACGGCATACCTTACAAAACATTTTTTTAAAGATCAAAAGTCAAAGGATACAATAACATGTCGATCAGATGGGTTTCGCTGACGTGTTCTTTCTAACTGAGTTAACTGTTTAGCTTCTCGATTCCTTGCTGTTAATGTTGCTTTGAGGTCATCCTGAAAATAAGCATTTTTGATTAATGAAAATTTCTGATTGAAGAAATAAAAGACATACACTCTGTTTTAAAAATGGGAGAACACTCCTTGTTTGGTCCAGGTATTATTACCACAGGAATTATTACTACTGCAAAATTAGTATGTGTCTTTGTGTGAGAGTGTGCATATGTGTGTTTCTTTAAAACCCTCTCAAATAATGACATGGAAAGATAATTTCAATGCAAACTTTTAACCACATATATAATTTTATATACATATATATATAATTTTGATTATGGTGGTAGTTATATGTGTATACACATTTGTCAAAACTCCATGAATACTTAAAACAGGAGAATTTTATTGCCTATAAATTATACCTCAAAGTTGGTTGAAAAAACAGAACTTGGGGTAGAAACATACAGTGTGGTGAGGTGAGTATAGTTACTAACACTGTATTGCATATTTGAAAGTTGTTAAGAGAACATTTTAAAAGTTGTCGTCAAAAGAAAAAAATGTCTAACTAGGTAGTGATGGATGTTAACTAGACTTGTGGTGGTGGTCATTTCACAATATATACAACTATTGAATCATTATGTTGTACAATTGAAACTAATATGTCACTTATACCTCAATAAAAAAATAGAACTTTGTCACATTCACCTTTAGTCTACATGTTCTTGCCTGTTTAAAATGAAAAATAAAAACATATTCATTTACTAAAGTAAGTTCTTCATGACTATAAAGATTAATATTTTAAAGTTTCTGTAATAAAGTATTGCTTCATGTTGCTATGGTTTACTTAGTAATAAGCTCACTGAAAATATTTCATTACTCTCAAAGTTCTAAGAAATGGTGCTTTATACAGAGTGTGTAAAAAAACTGTAACACTACGTTGTACTTTTTATTAAGAGGACAGTTATTGGAAACCTCATACTCTGCCATAATAGTTAATAATAGTAGGAAAAATGAATTTACTTACTCGTTTCATTTTTACAATGGTTCCATAAGCTTTCAAAGGTTCAACTACTTTGGCTTCAAGTCTTTCAACCTATTGAAAATTATTATAAAATATAACTGAAAAGAAACATAGACATAACAAAATTTAAATTCCGAAATAAAACCTGGGCTATTTAACCTGAACATAATTACTACACAGAATAATGTTTTAAATTGTTTAAAATGTCTGTTTATAAGTAAAAGAATAATCATCGAAATTGATAAAACTCAGAATCTAAACTCAAACAATAAAAGCTGTAAAGATGTAGAGTAACAATGAAAGCAGAAAAGTACCTAGTACGCAATACGACAAGAAAACATCTCAGGTTTCTAAGAAGCTTATCTCTGCCACGTGATCTCTGTATTATTTTTCTTCATTATAGTAGCTTTTGGGTAAGTGTCAAGACATCTCAAATTTTAGTACAGTTACCACTTTGTGTTTAGCGCGGTGTCAGGTATTTTACACATATTATCTCTGAAATGTAACAGTCCAACTTTCCAGATAAGAAAATTGAAGCTGAAAGATACAGCATATTGGAAAAATTTAAAGCGACACAATCCTCAAAAGCAAAAAAAAAAAAACAAAAAAAAACTTAAAGACCACTGTATTAGCTGCAATTCTTTTCTGGGAAGCCAGAAAAGAAGCTTGGAGAAAAAGATAAATGGTCTCAGTGTTGCTGAGCTGTCAAACTCCATGGTTGATCTTTTATATAGAATTAAATTGTTTTTCTTAAACATTACAATTTTTATCACTTTGAGTAATTACTTCCTTTAATTAATAGCAAGAGTGGAAGGCACTGAAGAAACGGGTTTTTTAAAGGCAAATACAGCATAAGAAAAATAACTCCTGGACATGAAAATTTTCTTTATCAGGACAGGTAATACAAGATGACATCATTTAACTGTTTAAAATGAACATGTATTTTTGCAGCAGGAAGAAGGCTTTTTTTGATGATACATGTTTATATAGCACATTTCATTTCATATTGATTTTTCTATAAACAAAATGTATATGAATGTTTCACTTTAAAAGATTTTAGGAAAATGAAAAAAATTAAGTTCTCATTGAGTATTTAAATATCCTAGGAATTTTAGGAATCCTAAAATCAAAACCATGAACACTCAGGATAGTTTAGTCTACACCATTTCAAATAATCCATACGCTGATTATTCAGTGCAAGGATTATCCAAGTCTCTTTTCCTGTTCTCCTTTTTGTCGCCTACCTTTTGTTCATTGTTCATTAGCACCTCCACCATTTGGTAAGCAAGGGAAATAAAAAAGGAGAACAAATGGAAATCAATTCACTTTGCTATTTGATAAATAGCATAAAGATTTTCTAGAAAGGGCCATTGAAATTATTGTCTTAACATGGGGTTTTAGGGTTATCAGTGAGTATAAATTATTTTTGAAGTCCCCAGTTAATGTGTTAACTGAGAGTTGCTTGTTTATTGTAGATTATCATATGACAATAACTCAACTTTTCCCCAAAAGTACCCCCAAATGTAATTACTACTCAAATTTCTGTATGGACAGCAAGTACAGGTTCAAAGATCATTATCTTCACTTTGTTTTTGTGAGGTGTTTTTGATGACTGAAATTTCTGTATTAGGCTTTTAAAAAGCACCAAAAGCACTGACGAGAGGAGTACAAGAGAAGCAACGAAGCTTCCAACTGGGCAACTTCTAACATTTAACCTTGAAACCTAAAATAAATATAAGTGAAGGTGCTTATGAGGTATTAAGAGTAAAAATGAGCTTTTAGAAAGAAAACAATTACAACACCTTCTTCCCTCCCTTCCAAAACAAAAAAACAAAACCACACCACAAAGTCTCACTAGTATATATGATAAAAATCAGTAAATCAATGCTGCTTTTCTTTTTGTCAATGAAATACTGGTCAGCTTTCCAGAGCACTGAAGCATGGACAAAGATCTCTTGTCCCTTTATTATTCACTCATATTACCACTCAACACCTTCCATCTCCAGACATACTTTAAAATATACTTACGTGCACACAAGACACAAGTCATGCTCCTTTTCTTCCCCATAGGTACTATGTTAACTACCCCCTGTAAATAGCCACCCCTTGGCCAAAAGCTGGCAAATGAAGTGGGGGAAATTCAGGACTTCAGGACACCCTAAAGTTTTGTTTGAAAACGGTAAGATCACGAATTACAGGAAGCTTCCCTTTAATAGACTCACACCATGTTACATGAAAATGCACGTTTATCGAGTGTGCGTTCGCCACTGCAGTTAGGCGGGTTACAAGTGCAATCTTCACGGGTCCTTCATCCACTACTTCAGGGCTCATTCATAACAATGACGCTGTGACCTCCATACCTCTGCTTGTCGATAATCCTGAAGTTTGGCAAACTCATCAGCAAAGTTTTTCAGGCCCTGCTTTAAATTCGGGGTCTCTGTAGAGGCATACACGTTAATTTCATTCACCAGTAGGTCTGCTTTGTCTCGCAGTCTGGCAGTTTTCCGCACATAAGCAGCAAAGATTTGGCACAGCTCTCCGAAATGCTTCTCCACATTTGTGACAGCATCTTGCAGTTGTCTGGTTTGAGCGTCCCTAGAGAAAAAGATGACACAAACCGCAAATCATTCTCATTAGAGATGAGATGGCTTTATCTCCACGTTACTTTGATATGCAAACATTCCCGGGCAATTTGCAGCTTCCAAGGCACAAACCATCAAGGATCCCACCACCTCCGAGAGCGGATTCTGGTCCTCTAAGTCCCCTTTCGAGGCCTGGCCTCAATACACCGACAGCGTAGGCGCACGAAGAGGCCGGGCTCTGGGCAGCGGCGCCGCTACGGGGTGGCCGCTGCTAGGGCTGCTCGGCGCGGCCTGGGCGCCCGGCTGCCTCCCAGCCGTCTGCACAGCCCGCGGCAGTGCGGGGCCCGCGGAGCATGACTCCGAGATCGCCCATCCCAGCCCTGGCCTCCGGGGCTCGCTGCAGCCCGGGGAGGTAGGCCCCAGAGAGCAGCGGGCTCCGTCCAGACCCAAACCCAGGGTCGGAATTCGGCACGGAGGCCCCACGGAGAGAGCTCCACTTCCCCCACCCGAGCCCTTCAGTGCGGGGGGGGGGAGGTCTGGCCAGCGGAGGCCCCGGGGCTGTTACCGGTTTTCCAAGCTGCGCCTCAACATCTCGCCTGGCGCACGGCCGGGGGCCCTGGGCTGGGCCCAACGACCTGGGCTCGGAGGGGCCCGAGCGTGCGCCTGGGCGCGAGCCACCGCCTCCTGGAGCCTGAAAGCCCGCCCCGCGCGCCGCCGCGCCGGCCCCGGCGTTTCTACGGCAACGCGGCGCGTCCCCGCGCTCAAAGGCCGGAGTCGGCGGGAGTGCGGCGAGGGAAAGCCGGGGGCCGCGGCGCCCACCCCGAGACCCGCCGGCGCGTTCGCCTCGCGCGTGCTTTCCTGCCCAGTGTGCCCGCTGCCGGGCCCTTCATCCTCGTGGAGAGCCGCTCTGACCGAACGCCGCCTGCAGTCAGTCCTTCCAGCCTGGACTGTGAGCCAAGGAGGCGAGAAGCCAATCAACCAGTATCTAGGAGGGAAACGTAAAACTAAAGGCCAGTGGGGGCAAGAACTGCTGCGGCGCCCGCCGTTTAGCCGGGGGACGTCTGCTCAACCTGTCCGCCTCCCTGTGTTGAATCCGAAAACGTGGGCTCTTTGGCAGCTGCCTTTGGTAGGAGCAATGCTTACTGTCTCATCTTTAACTTTTCATTTTTTCAGCAAATATTTGTTGAGTTCCTATTTTCTGGAAAAATCGTGTTAAGACACTGGACTCACACAAAGATAAGAAGAAAGGACCTTCTTCATCCTGAGGGACCTCAGAGTTGGATGAGGTGACAAACCACTTACACTGTTGAACAGTGTGCCCTGAGATAAATAGCAAACAGGAGACTTTTCTTTTGCCTTTGAACCCATGTTCTTTGGGCTCTTTTGGCCTAGCCTGGTGCTGCTCTTCCAGGTGAACACTGTTAGTACTCAATTCAAGCTTTCTCTCTCTCAAGAAACCTCTCGACAACTCTCACATTGCTGTCTTCCTGACAGCGTTAGGGGCCTCTTCCTTGGTAGCGTATTTTCCCGATTTTGTACTGACGCCCCTAGTCTAGACCAAGCTCTTGGAGGGAGAGGAAATGTAAATTGGTCTTGTATTCCCCAATGCCTTATGCTGATGAAAGTTTGTTCTGGACAAACGGATGTCCCCTGCCCTGTGTTACCTGTCTTAGAGAACTCCCTATTCTCTTAGGTTACAGTGTATTCCTCTCTTCTTCCCCTTGCATTCATTCAGCAAGTTACCTATTGAATGCCTGTTGTATTCCAGGTGTTACGCTGGGCTCTGAGCATGGAGTGGTAAACTAACTTTGCTCTGGTAGAGCTCACAGTCTTCTCAGAGGGATAGACACTAATCAAACACGTGAAATTATAATTGAGGTATGTGCTGCTGTATCTACGTTGGCTATGTAACAAACCATGGCAAAACCTAGTGGCTTGTAACAGTCCTTTAGCTAACTCATGACTCTGTGAGTGGGCTAAGTGGCTCTCAGGTTTTGGTCTGCTCAAATGGGCTCTTTTGTATCTTTCTGGTCCACTGTGGGTCAGCTGGTGGCCGAAGGAGCTAAGATGGCCTCGCTCACAAATCTAGGGGTGGGAAGGCTGTCAGCAAGGGCAACAGAGGCAACAGGGTAGTGACCACTTTTGCGGTGTAACACAGGTACTAAGGAGAAGCACATGGTGCCAAGATAGCATATACTTAATATAGAAGTTTGGTTTGAAGTAGTTGGGGAAAGTACTTCATTGAGAAAGTGACATTTGATCGGAGATCCAACGATTGGGGAGGGGTTAACTAGGTGAAGAAGGAGGGAAAACCAGTCCAGAGAGAGGGACAGTATGGGCAAATTCCTGCCCTCCCACCCCCAACCCCATTCCCATCTACCCTAACTTCCATGTCTCAGAAAATGGAACGACCCTCCAGCTGATTATTCAAGTCAAAAACCTTGGAATCATCCTTTCCTTTCCCCAGGCACACTGACAGTTTCCATCTGTTCCACGTCCAAAACATATCCTGAATTGTTCCGTTTTCATTTCTTCTGCATCACCGTAATCCAGGCTACTATCATCATTCACCTTTACTGCAAACCCTCCTAGTTGGTCTCTCACATCCACAGTTACACATTGCAATGCAAAATAAAAAATGTAGATCAGAGCATGCCAGCCTTTCAAGGCCTCTCCTGAATCATCTGAATGTTTACGTCTCCCCAAAATTTATATGTTGAAGGCCTACCCCCTGATGTGATGGAATTAGGAGGTGGGGCCTTGCGGGGGGGGGGGTACTTTCTTAGTAAGAGGCTCTAACTGGACCCTGAATCAGCTACCACCTTCAGAAGTGTTTTTTTATAAGCTACCCGGTTTATGGTAGTGTTTTGTTTTGTTTTGTTTTGTTTTTTGTTCTTGTGGGGTTTTGTTTGCTATAGTAGCTTAAATGGATCTAGACAGACTCCCACTATGCTTAAATTTTAAATCTTTACTCTGGCCATGAAGGCTGTATCTCATTCTTGCCTACCCATCCACTTTCACTGCCCCACTATGTTACAGGTACAATATCTTTCTTTCTCTTCCTAGCATGTATCAGGCTCATTTTAGAATGCGTCTTGTGTTTATTATTTTCTTTACCTAGAACACTTTTCCCTCAGATCTACACATGGTTGGCCCCTTCTTATCCCATAGAATTCTGCAGGCATGGAGTGAGGTTTTCTCTGATCACATAATTATTAGCATATCATTCTGTTTTGTTTCCTTTGAAGCACATATCACTCCCTGAAGTTAACCTATTTGTTGATAGACTATTTCTGTCTCCCATGACTAGAATATATTCTGCATGAAACTAGGCACTTTGCTATCTTGTTCACATTATATTCTCCGCAGCACCAAAGTCTTTGATTCATAGTAGGAACTCAGTAATTAGTTGAATTTGTCAATGAAAAAATGAGTGAGTAAAAACCCCATGACAGCGAGAGCATGGTATGTTTGAGGAAATGGAAGAAAATCAGTGACGCTGGAGTGGAGGTGGTGGGCATCATATGTGATGTAGTTGAAGTCGTAGGGAGAGGTCAGGTCATGTTAGGCATTTTAGCCATGCTAAGTATTTGGTCGTTGCATTAGAATTTTTCAGAGAAACAGAATGACTAGTGTATATGTATATATACTAATATAGTGTGTGTGTGTGTGTGTGTGTGTATACACACGTTTTTATTATCTATCCATCCATATGGTTTATTATAAAGAATTGGCTCATGTGATAATGGAGGCCAAATCCCGAGATATGCAGTCAGCAAGCTGGAGACCCAGGAGAGCCGATGGTATGAATTCCAGTCCAAAAGCTGGCAGACGCAAGATGCAAGAAGAGCTGGTGTTTCTGGCTGAGTCTAAAGGCTGGGAAAAAAGCAATATACCAGCAATATACTTCTCCCTCAGATTGTTCTAGTCAGGTCTTAGATTGATGGGATGAGGCTTATCTACAGTCAGGAGGACAATCTGTTTTACTCAGTCAGCAATTCAAATGTTAATCTCATTCTAAAGCGTCCTCACAAACACATCCAGCGTAATGTTTGGCCAAAGTCTGGGCATCCCGTGGCCCAGTAAAGCTGATACAAATAAAGGATCACAATCCTTATCTTAGTATTGATGTGAAGATATTTATATGTTATAGCAACAACTATTTATTCATCATATACATTTTAAATCTTTTAGCAAATGCCTCTTGTAAAATTTTTGAACAAATATGTATTGAATTGTATTGTTTCAGCCTCCACCTAACGTATGGAATGAATATGTTCTAGGAACCCTTCTCCTGAGCCCTGGGCCCTTCTTTGGTCTTACTCTCTTGTTAACAGACATTTCAAAACATGTATCGACATAATTGTTGTTAAATCTTTTCACTGCCTGGAGGTACTTTTGTATAGGCTATACTTTCTCCTAGTATACATCATCCCATAGAAGAGGAGCTGGGGGCCTGAGAAGGCCAACTGCTTTGGCCATGGTCACATGATGAAATAATAGAGGAGCTGGAATTAAGTCTTTCGTCTTTTCTTTCCAGGGCTCTTTCCACTGTGCCAGGATCTCTCTCTCTAGACATAGATAGATCTCTTTCTCACACACACACACCGCATACATTATGATTTTTTGGAAAGTTCTTAAACAAATGGAAACATTAAATAAATTACTTTAAGTAGTCAATGAATGCCATTCCATATTTGGAATAAGGAGAGTGCGTGTCAGTCATCAGTCAGTCATAGGTGTAGCATTCCAGAATCTCTGGGAATTATTGTTCCAGGCTACAAGCAGTACAACCTGACTTTTCACTGACTTTTCCTAAACTACTATGTATTTGTATCTTTATACTGAAAATGGCAAATCTTGGTTTGCATAACATTGAATGACTTCCGATTTATTTAGGTTGGTTTAAGAAAGGTCCAGTGGAGGCAAAGAGTTCCATTAACTTCCTTCACTCATTTACTCAGCACACTTTGCTGAGAACTTGTCACGTAGCACGTGCTGGATGGATTCTATAACCCGAGTGCCCTGCATAAGGTAGCAGGAGCCAGCTATACACATAGCTGGATTGGTTTTTGAGGTGATGATATAGTTTAAATTAGATTACTTTATTTATGTTATTTTGTTTTAAATATGAGCATCCATATGTGTTTTTTTTTTAAATATTTTATTTATTTATTTATTTATTTATTTATTTATTTATTTGTCAGAGAGAGAGAGAGAGAACACAAGCAGGGGGAGCAGCAGGCAGGAGAAGCAGGCTCCCCGCTGACAGGGAATCTGATGCAGGACTCAATCCCAGGACCCTGGGATCATGACCTGAGCCGAAGGCAGACAGACGCTTAACCAACTGAGCCACCCAGACATCAAATGTTATTCTTTTCTTAATCTTAGCTTTCTCCACCCCCCCACCGCCCCGTCCCATTTTAGAAATGAAGAAAGTTGTTAAGTGAACAACCATGATATATTGTATTTATTTGCCATTGTTTATGGCTAAAATATAACTTCAGATGTAGCTGTTCCATGTTAGTTTTAGCAAATTGTTTTAATGCTGATACACAGATAAAAACAACAAACCCTCTCTCTAGCAAAGGGTTTTGTTTATTATTTGATTTTGTGTATTTTCTACTTTGTAATTCAATATTTGAGGGGATATAAGGACTCCCTCTAGTGGTAAATTTAGAACTTAAAATTATTTGGTCAAGCGCTACAAGCCAGGGGGATAGGATGGAACTGCCCCAGACTCCTATGTCTTTTATGATCGGTTTTTGAGAACTCACCTATAACTGGCTTTCTTTGTATATTAAGGAGGGAGTATCATTAAGTGATGAAGCACATGGGCTTTGGTGGGCTCTGAGGTCTCACATCTAAATTTAAAGCCCAGCTTAACCACACTCTTGAGGGTTGGCGTGCATCAGAGTCACCTAGAGGGCACGTGAAGACATGGCTTTCTAGGCCCCAGCCCGAGTTTCTGATTCAGGAAGTCTGGAGTGAGAGGCAAGAACATACATTTATAACAAATTCTCTGGAGATACTGATGCTGCTGATCCAGGGACTGTAGCCAGGGCCCGAGGATGCAGGAGCAGGTGACTCCAGGGCTCCCACGCGGACCAGGTTCAGCCACTCACCGCTAGCAGTGGCTAGAGAGAGTCCAGTGGCAGAGAGAGGCGGTGAGACAAGAAAGGGATGTATCACTGAGGTGGGCACCCGGAAGACAGCAGACTAATACCCCAAAGAGTGTCTCCAAAGTGCTGAAAATACTGTTAGGTTTATGTAAGGAAATGTGGGACAAAGGTCGGTGGGTATGTGTGGGTGGGCTGTACACGGTCAGGTCAATCGTCGTCTTAGAGTTGTTCGTGGCGGGTCTTGCTGGCATCTGGGCAGTCCTTACTGCTTAAGGGGTGGTTTCGGTTCCCATCAGGGGATGCTTTGCCTGCCGGGTCTTTTGCCTGAGTTAAAAGATAAGTCAGGAGGAACTTAGACTAAGGTAAAAATGGAAGTCAAGTCCTCTTTCAAAGCCGCACTTTGAGAAGCACTATCCTTGACTCCTAGAGTGATGAAACTAAGCCTTATGTTCTTCAGGGGTTAGCCACAGGGTCGTCGTGAGGATTAATGGAGCAGTACATGTTAGGTGCTTAGCAGGATACCTGACATAGTGAGTGCTCCACAAAGGCTAGCTCCTATTAATATCATAGATCAGTCAATGGTTTCTAATTTGGAAAATTCAAAAAATAAGGTAGGACTTTTTAATAATATTACTGAGCTAATATTCTCACCAAGGTATATCAGTAATTTTGCTTATGAATAAGGTCTTTGTGCTCAATACTGTACTAAGCACTATTTTTTTTTAAAACGTTTTATCTATTTATTTGAGAGAGTAAGAGAGCAAGTGAACAAGCAGGGGGAGTGGTAGGCAGAGGGAGAGGGAGAACTAGGCTCCCTGCGGAGCAAGGAGCCCAGTGCGGAGCTTGATCCCAGGACCCTGAGATCATGACCGGAGCCAAAGGCAGGTGCTTAACCGACTGAGCCACTCAGGCACCCCAGTACTAAGCACTATTAATAGATCTATTAACATCTCTCTCATTATTAATATATTAACCTTTTTGCATATTGCTTTGAAAAATTGATAACAAAACAAAACAAAAAACACACACTGAAGGGAGGTATGTCAGATGAACACAGGGACCAATTGAAACAGCTTCCAGTGGTCAAAGCTGGAAAAATTTGAGCAATAAAATACAGTAGTAATGGATTATAACCTGAGGTGAAAAACAAATGTCCCTGAGTCCATGCTGAGATCAACAATTGAGTGAATGAAGAACTTTATAGTGGAGAAACATGACAAACACCACCTCAACCAGGTGATTAAGGTCAATATCAACAGTGATAAGTTATGTTACAAGTATGTACCTTTTATGGGATGTAATGATCATGGTAACTTACCGTCTTCCTCCTCAAAATCCGTAAGCCTAGGGTGATCGTGAGATACACATCAGAGATACACACAGGGACATTTTACAAAGTATCTGACCAGTACTCCTCAAAACTGTCAAAGTCATCAAAAATAGGAAAGTCTGAAAACTGTCACAGCCAAGAGGATCTTAAGGAGACATGACAACTAAATGGAATGTGGTATCCTGGATGGGATCCTGGAACAGGAAATGGACATTAGGTAAAGAGTAAAAATTAAGGAAATCTGAATAAAATATGGAAAAAAATAAAGCAAAGTTCTTTGACTTCTAGAAAAAAAAAATGAATACATATTCGTTATTAGAAGTTCCATCAAAACTTGAGAAGTATAATAAAGAAAAAAAATGCCAGTGTTATATGATAAAATGTGTTAATATTAGGTGAACATTTTCTAGGTCTATTTTTCTAGATTGATTTATCTATTTAGCTATCTGATAGGTAGAGGTAGAACGCATATATATATATATATATATATATATATATACATTTACATATATAGTAGACATGAAGACAAATAATCTTATAAAAATAGAATCTTTGTGTGTCTTAAATTTTTAATTTGGGCACTATTTAATTTTTTTTTTACATTATGAAATATATCAAACGTACAGAAAATAATTAACTGACCCCTGTATATTCATTGAGCAGATTTTACCATATTTGCTTCAAATTTTTTTTACTAAACAAAAGTTCCAGGTAAGTTAAAGCCCTACCCCTTCATCTTGTTCCCTCTTTCCCTTTTTCTCATGATAATCACTATCTTCAAAATGGTACATATTCTTTTTGTGTCTGTTTATATACTTCTACTTTGTATGTATTCATTAATGATATATTTTTTATGTTTTTAAACTTTTTATAATTGGTATAATATTTACATACCTTTTTGAAATTTACTTTTTAGCACAACATTATGTTTTAGAGGTTTATCCATATTGCTATATTTAGCGCTTGTGTAGATTTCTGTTGCATGAATAAACTACAGTGTTTGTATTCTTCTGATGAATATTGGTTGTTTCCAATTTTTTATATTATAAAATATGCTGGAGTGTATATGTGCTTTATTTTCTCTAGAGTATCTATAAAGAGATGGCTTATCTTTTCATGTTGCTTGTAATAACTTTTGCAGAACAAAAGTTTTTAATATTAGGCCTTTAATCTAGTTGGAATCTGTATTTGTATGTACTAGAAGGGAAGGATCTAATTTTATTTTCTTCCATATGGATAACTACATTAATTTATTGAATTATTCATCCCCTTCCCCTATCCCAACTGATTTTTATTACTACTTGTATCACATGCCAAGTTCCCATACACAGTTTGGCTTTTAATAGGCATTCTATTCATTGGCCTATTTGGTTATAGCTGGGCCAACTCTAAACCATTTTATTTAGGGATATTTTGAATGGATCAAATTACTTGAAACCTAGAAACTTGCCTATAGATTTGTAAGACAGATGAGGTTGGCATTAATGTGAAAAAATTTTTTTAATGGATATGACTACAATTTATTTTCCTAATCCTCCTTTTTTAGATAGCTTTATTGGGATATAATTTACATACCATATAATTCACCTATTTAAAGTGTGCAATTCAGTCATTTTTAGTATATTCACAGATTTGTGGAGTCATTACCACAATCAATTCTAGAGCATTTTTATCACCCCAAAAAGAAACTCCGTGCACATTAGCAGTCACTCTCCATTTCTTCTCAATCCCCCCAGCCCTCGGCAATCAGCCATCTACTTTCTGTCTCCATAGACTTGCCTTGTCTCAACATGTCATATAAATGGAATCATGCAATGTGTGGTCTTTTGTGATTGACCTTTCACTTAGCATAATGTTTTCAAGGTTCATTCATGTTGTAACCTGTATTAGTATTTTATTCTTTTTATTGCTGAGTAATAGTCCATTGTGTGGATCTACCAATTTGATTTACCCATTCATCAATTGATAGACATTTGGGTTATTTCCACTTTTTGGCTATTATGAATAATGCTCCTTTAAACATTTCTGTACAAATTTTTGTGTAGACATCTGTTTGTATTTCTCCTGAGTATACACCTAGGAGTTGAATTGCTGCATCATATTCTAGCAGTATGTTTAAACTTTTGGAGAACTTCCACACTATTTTGCAAAGTGGCTATACCATTTTACATTCCCACTAACAGTGTATTAGGACTTCAGTATCTCCACATCCTTTGCCACATTTGTTATTTTCTTATTTCTGTTTAAGATTTTATTTATTGAGAGAGTCGGGGGAGGGGTGGGGGGGGAGCAGACTCCGCGCTGAGCAGGGAGCACCACTCAGTTGGTCCCAGGGCCCTGGGATCATGACCTGAGCCAAAGGCAGACGCTTAACCAGCTAAGCCACCTAGGTGCCCCACAACATTTGTTATTTTCTGACTTTATTGATTTTAGCCATCCTAGTGGGAAAAAAATGATAGCTCATAGGGGTTTTGATTTCCATTTGCCTGATTGCTAATAATGAGCATCTTTTCATGTTCTTATTGGCCATTTGTCTTTTTTTCTGTATTTTTTAAAACTGAAGTATAATTAACATGTAGTATTATATTTGTTTCAGGTGTATAATATAATGATTCAGCAATTCTATACATTACTCGGTGCTCATCGCAAAACTGTACTCTTAATCCCCTTTATCTGTTTCACTCATCTGTCCACCCACTTCCTCCTGGCATCCACCAGTTTGTTCTCTGTATTTGAGTCTGTTTTTGTTTGTTTGCTTGTCTCTTTTTTCTTTGTTCATTTGTTTTGTCTCTTAAATTCCACATATGAGTGAAATCATATGGTATTGGGGCACCTGGGGTGGCTTGGTTGGTTAAGTGTCTGCCTTCTGCTTAGGTCATGATCCCAGGGTCCTGGGATCAAATCCTGCATCAGGCTCCCTGCTCAGTGGGGAGTCTGCTTCTCCCTCTGCTCCTCCCTCAACTCATGCTTGTGCTCCTTCTCTCTCTCTGAAATAAATAAAATCTTTAAAAAAAATCATATGGTATTTGTCTTTGTCTGACTTATTTCATTTAGCATTATACCCTCTATGTCCATCCATGTTGTTAGAAATGGCAAGATCCCAGTTCTTTCTTATGGCTGAATAATATTACATTATATATATATATATATATATATATACACACACACACACACACAGACACACACAGACACACACCTATATATATTCTCATAGAATATATGTGATATATATATATGGATATATATTATATATATGTGTGTGTATATATATATAGATAGATAGATAGATATAGATATAGATGGACACTTGGGTTGCTTCCATATCTTGGCTGTTATAAATATGCTGCAATAAACATAAGGGTGTGTATATCTTTTTGAATTTGTGTTTTCATTTTTGGGGGGGGTAGATACCCAGTAGTGGAATTATTGGATCATATGGTAATTCTATTTTTAATATTTGGGAGAATCTCCATACTATTTTCCACAGTGGTTGCACCAATTTGCATTCCCACCAATAGTGCACAAGGGTTCCTTCCCCCCCCCCCCATCCTCACCAACACTTATATCTTGTCTTTTTGATATTAGCCACTCTGACAGGTGTAAGGTGATATCTCACTGTGGTTTTGATTTGCATTTCCCAGATGATTAGTGCTGTTGAGCATTTCTCATATGTCTGTTGGCCATTTGTATGTCTTCTTTGGGAAAATGTCTGTTCAGGTCCTCTGCTCATTTTTAATTGGATTATTTGGTTTTGTTGTTTTGTTTTGTTTTTTGGCATTGAGTTGTATAAGTTCTTCATCTATTTTGGATATTAACCCCTTATTGGATATCTTATTGGCCATTTGCATTTCTTCTTTGAAGAAATATCTATGTAGATTCTTTGCCTATTTTTAAAATTGGTTATTAGTCTTTTTATTACTTGGTTATGAAATTTCTTTATATATTCTATATATAAGTCCCTTATCAGATATACAATTTGTAAATATTTTCTCCCATTATAGACTGTGTTTTCACTTTCTTGATGGTATTTAGAAGTACATAAGTCTTTAATTTTGATGAAATCCAATTTATCTAATTTTTTTTTTTGTTGCCTGTGTTTTTTAGACATAGACAGCTTTGTTTAACCTAAAGTCGTAAAGAATCACTCCTATATTTTCTTCTAAGAGTTTTGTAGTTTTGGCACCACATTTCTGTCTATGGTCAATTTTGAGTTATCTTTTAATGTATGTATTTTTATGTATGGTGTACGGAAGGTGTTGAATTTTATTCTTTTGCATGTGAATATCCAGTTGTCTGAGAACATCATTGAAGAATCTATTTTTTTCCCCACTGAACTATTTTGGCACCCTCTTGAAAATCAACTGACTATTAGTATAAGGGTTTATTTCTGGATCTTAGCTCTTTTCCATTTATTTTTATATTGATTTATATGATTTATACCTTGATCCCTATGCCAGTACTAGGCTGTCTTGATTACTATAATTTTGTAGTGAGTTTTGTGGTTGTAGGTTTAGAGACTAGGGGAAAAAAGGATATTTTTAAGATATGGTTTTAAATAAAAATAACTGTAATTTTATTGAACTTAATGAGAGAGGAAAAATAGAGCATAAGGACGTCTTGAAATTTAGAAAATAAGTTTCCCACCCCACAAGATGTTAGCTTTTAAAAGATCTAAGATTTAAAGAAGGGAATATTACAGAAGTCATTAAGAATTGAAGTTTTTATATTTTCTAAACATGTCGTTCAGTTTCAGATTCTGTGATTAACTCTTCTATAAAAATAAGGAAATTAGCATCTT
This sequence comes from Ursus maritimus, assembly GCF_017311325.1. Taxonomy (NCBI): domain Eukaryota; kingdom Metazoa; phylum Chordata; class Mammalia; order Carnivora; family Ursidae; genus Ursus; species Ursus maritimus. Next base: position 39,532,226 of record NW_024427107.1, on the reverse strand, counting down.
TATACTTTCTATCACTTCCCTTTCCTCACATTTTGTTTTTATTAGTGATACTATTTTTTATATTATCAGCATTACTAACAATATGTTTGAAACTATAACCCACACAGTGGTTTAGTCTTGGTTGAACATTTACATTGACTCAATGCTCCCTATAAGTCCATTTCATCTAAGTTATTGACTCTGTAAGCTCACAGTTGTATGTCATATTCCATTATCAGTATTTTAACATCTGTGGGACCAGTAACAATGGTCCTTCTTTCATTTATGAGATTTGTAATTTATGTCTTCTCTTTTTTTTTTCTTTTTTTTTTTTAAAGATTTTATTTTATTTATTTGACAGAGACAGCCAGCGAGAGAGGGAACACAAGCAGGGGGAGTGGGAGAGGAAGAAGCAGGCTCCCAGCGGAGGAGCCTGACGTGGGGCTCGATCCCAGAACGCCGGGATCATGCCCTGAGCCGAAGGCAGACGCTTAACGACTGAGCCACCCAGGCGCCTCTCTCTTTTTTTTTTCTTGATTAGTCTGGCTAGAGGTTTATCAATTTTAATGATCTTTTCAAAGAACTAGCTTTTGGTTCCATTTGGTTTCTTTTCTCTCTCTTCCTTTCCCTCTCCCTTTCTTTTTTTACTTTCTACGTCCTACTTGTTATAGGGTTAATTTGCTCTTCCTTTTTTCCCTAGTTTCTTAAGATGGAAGCTTAGATCATGGTATTTAGACCTTTGTTCTTTCCTAATATATGAATTTAATGATATATAAATGCTATGCACTTTTCTCAAGTGCTGCTTTTGCTGCATCCACAAATTTGAATATGTTGTTTTTCTTTTATTCAATTAACAATATTTTCTAATTTCCCTTGTGGATCCCTCTTTGACTCTTGGGTTATTTAGAGGTATGTTGCTTAATTTTCAAATTTTCAAATTTTACAGATCTGTTTCTCTTACTGATTTTTAGTTAAATTATGTTATGACCAGAGAATGCATATTTTATGATTTTGGTTCTTTTAAATTTGTTGAAGGATTTTTTTTTAAAGTTATTTCTATCTCTGTGCACAACATGGGGCTTGAACTCATGATACAGAGATTAAGAGTAGCATGTTTTACTGACTGAGCCAGCCAAGCACACCTGAAGGATTTTTTTTTTTAAGATTTTTTATTTATTTATGTGACAGACAGCCAGCGAGAGAGGGAACACAGAGAGAGGAGCCCGATGTAGGACTAGATCCCGGAATGCCGGGATCACGCCCTGGGCCGAAGGCAGACGCCTAATGACTGTGCTACCCAGGCGCCCCCTGAAGGATTTTTTAATGGCTCAGAATATTATCTATTTTACCACCTCACACCAGTCAGGATAGCTAAAATTAACAAGTCAGGAAATGACAGATGTTGGCAAGGATGCAGAGAAAGGGGAACCCTCCTACACTGTTGGTGGGAATGCAAGTTGGTGAAGCCACTCTGGAAAACAGTGTGGAGTTTCCTCAAATAGTTGAAAATAGAGTTTACCCTATGACCCAGCAATTGCACTACTGGGTATTTACCCCAAAGATACAAAGGTAGTGATCTACAGGGGCACCTGCACCCCAATGTTTATAGCAGCAATATCCACAATAGCCAAACTATGGAAAGAGCCCAGATGTCCATTGACAGATGAATAGATAAAGAAGATGTGGTATATATATATACACAATGGAATATTATGCTGCCATCAAAAAATGAAATCTTGCCATTTGCAGCAATGTGGATGGAACTAGAGGGTATTATGTGAAGTGAAATAAGTCAATCAGAGAAAGACAATTATCATATGATCTCACTGATATGTGGAATTTAAGAAGCAAGGCATAGGATCATAGGGGAAGAGAGAAAAAAATGAAACAAGATGAAACCAGAGAGGGAGACAAACCATAAGAGACTCCAAATCTTAGGAAACACACTGAGGGTTGCTGGAGGGAAGGAGGGTGGGTGGTTGGGGTAACTGGGTGATGGACATTGGGGAGGATATGTATTGTATGTAATGAGCACTGGGTATTATGTAAGACTGATGAATCACAGACCTGTGCCCTTGAAACAAATAATACATTATATGTTAATTAATTGAATTTAAATTTTAAAAATAAATTTAAAGAAAATTAAAATTAAAATAAAGAATATTATCTATTTTGGTGAATGTTTCATATACTTTTGAAAATAATTTGTACTCTGCTGTTGAGTTGAATGTTATATAAATGTTAATTAGGTCAAATGATTGGTAGCATTGTATTACAGATTTTCTATAACTTTACTGAATTTCTTTCTACCTCCTCTGCCCTTTATTGAAATAAGAATGTTGAAGTCTCCAACTGTAATTATAGATTGTCTTTTTCTCCTATCAGTTCCATCAGATTTTGTTCATTCATTTTGAATTTGTGTTGTTAGTTTCATATATATTTAGGTTATGTAACATATTGATATATCTTCTTGATGAAATGACCCATTAATGATTGTGTAATATTGTTCTTTATCTCGTACTATTCCTTAATCTGATGACTATTTTGTCTGATATTAATATACTTTTCATTAGTGTTAATGTAGTATAACCTTTCCCTTCCTTTTACTTTTAACTTATCTATGTTTTTTTTTTTTTTTAAAGATTTTATTTATTTATTCGACAGAGATAGAGACAGCCAGCGAGAGAGGGAACACAAGCAGGGGGAGTGGGAGAGGAAGAAGCAGGCTCATAGCAGAAGAGCCTGATGTGGGGCTCGATCCCAGATCACCGGGATCACGCCCTGAGCCGAAGGCAGACGCCAAACCGCTGTGCCACCCAGGCGCCCCTTAACTTATCTATGTTTTTATATTTAAAATGGGTTTATTTTATATAGTTAGGTTTTGATTTATCCACCTGATAATTTCTGTCTTTAATTGATTTGTTAGACCATTTACATTAATGTAATACTTGATATAGTAATATTAAAATCTACCATTTGCTAGTTGTTTTTTTATATAGTCTATATTTCCTCTATTGGAAGACCTAGGTCCTATTATGTTTTGATGTCTTTGTGAATATCCTGTGTCAGGGCTTGTTGGTGTAATTGCAGTAGATCCTATGCCTATCGTGGGGGATATCTGCTAGCTCCAATTCAGCATGTGGCCACGGGATGCAGTTACTTCAAGAGGTTGCACTAGTGTAGTGGTGCTCAGCTCTGGATGCATGTTAGAAATACCTGACGGGCTTTAAAATAAACCAATGCCTGTGTCCTGCCAATAAAAATCATAACTTAATTTATCTGGAATGTAGCCTGGAACTGATAATTTTAAAAAGCTTCCCAGGTGATTCTAATGTGATTTAGGTTGCAGATCCTGGGAAGATCTTGAATGAAAAGTAGCAAATTCTACTCTCATTGATTTTCCTTGATGCTTCTCTGAGCTGCCTACTTACTCTTTTTTCTCACTTCTCTAAAAATTTGGGGATAAAAGGGAGAATTCCCAGGATTTAGTTGAAGTCAGTATTTTCCCTTGTAACTATTCCTTGGAAGAAGATTTGGGATTATAATCCCGTCATGGCTGAAACTTTTCAAGGTTTATGACATGATTTAATATCCTTTACTGTGGGGCACCTGGGTGGCACAGCAGTTAAGCATCTGCCTTCGGCTCAGGGCGTGATCCCCATGTGATGGGATCGAGCCCCACATCAGGCTCCTCCGCTATGAGCCTGCTTCTTCCTCTCCCACTCCCCCTGCTTGTGTTCCCTCTCTCGCTGGCTGTCTCTATCTCTGTCGAATAAATAAATAAAATCTTAAAAAAAAAATATCCTTTACTGTGTTTTACTTTTCTTGTAGTTTTTTGGCTAGTTGTTGCAATCTTTATTTGCTTATTTTGTCAGGTATTGGAGGGAGAGGATTCTGTGATTCAACTTTATTCTATCACCTTTACCTGGAAGTCCCTACATTTTTTATTGTATTATACTATTTTCTCCAATCTTCACAATGACCTTGTGAAGTAGTTATTGCAACAACAACTACTACTATTACTATGGTAGTTATAAATTTCCTCATTTTACAGATTCTTAGGCTTTTCATCTGCACAAAGGTGACAATAATGGGGTCCACCTCATATATTGCTGTGGAGAGTAAATGAAAGAATGTAAGACATTTGCACAATGCCTAGAAAGCAGCAAGTGTTCAATGACTGTTAACTAATAATAATTGTTCCACCTTAAATATCACCCATGAATATGAAGACAATAGTTATATTGTACTCATGACCCATTAATTTCATGTCTTGGTCCTATTAACTTTTTAAAAGGATGAAAATAAATATAAATGACCATTTTCTTCCTGACAGAAATTTAAAAATTTTCAAACTACTATATTTTGGGCATACTTTATAACTTTTTTTTGGTGTCCTTTAGATTGGAAGATTATCTTTCTCAGCTATAGAAGCATGTGTTAGCAACCAGTGTATTTCATGTATTAGCTTCATAGTTCTGTTCATATGAATTTTTTTCTTTATTGGTTCTTAGTGTTGATATTGGCTTTTTCGAGTCTTCACAGATATTTTTAGTGAGCAGTTGGATTTTACTTTGTCAAGGTATTACGGTGATTGCAGCCATTATTCTTTTTGATGTTCCAATTACCCAAGGTTTGGCCAGTGGGAGCCTTTCCAGCTGGCTTCTGTGTTTGACATGTGCCCACTCTTCTTAAATGTGTCCTGGGTTCTGGCACAAGATGTCCCAGACTCACCTTGTGGCTACTCTTCTCAAGACTTGGACTTGGCCAGTTCTCCAAGGAACAGCTACATATCACTTGAAACTGAAAACTCCAAATTTCCTATTGAAGCATTTTCTTGACATTGTTTTGGGAATAGCTAGCCTGCTGAGCAAAGAGTTGAGAGCATCTATTTTGACTGTTAGCTGTAATGGGCACTGAAACAATATGTTTATCTTTTTAACAAAGAACATCACAGTCAAAATCTGGGTTGAATCATAGCTCATTGTGCTCTTTTACTTTCAACCTACAGAAGCAAAATTTTAAAATAGTCTTTTTGAGACTATATTTGTATCAGAGACAGTTTTGTGCAGTTTAACATACTTGTAGGCTTAGCCTAATGGAATGAAAGAGTAATGTTTCTTCAGATCACCAGTTTTTGGAAATCCTTCTCATTCTGATAATTAGCAGAATCTAATGAATACAGTGTTTGTGACAAATACCATGGAGCGAAAAGTTCAGTCATTTATCAGAATATGTCTAGATCTATATTCCAAAAGTAACTGAAGCATTGAAATAATTTTCAGAAACATTTCCTTTTTATCTAGATAATATTATAGAAAAATGTATTTTTTATTATTAGAAAGGAGGGTACCTCAAACTTTTATTGTCTTTTAAAATTCTCACATATTTATTGCTTTGTTATTATTATAGAAATTACAGTATTTTTTTTTCTTTTTAGATAGCCTGCAAGATGCAGAATCACTTCTCCATTTGCTACATCTCCTACTTCTCCTCTGTAGCACCGATCACCATCGTAAGTACACACTTGACTGGGTAATGAGTACTACTTGTGTCTGCCTCTCCTGCTCGCTTGTAGACTCCATGTGCGCAGACGCCCTGCTACGTACGTCATTCACCACTGCATGCCCAGGAGTTACGGTAGTGTCTTACAGGTAAGAGACGGTCAATAAATTTTTGTTGAACAAATGTATTTGCTGAAAACATTTTTCTCTAATTTGTGACTTGCCTCTTAAGTTTCTGCTTTACAACAAACATAATTACATTTATGTGGTCCATTTTAACAGTATTTATCTTTGTAATTTGCTTTTATATTTTGAAAGCCTTTTCCCAATTTGAGATCAATTAAATATTCACCTTTTCTTCCTCATAGCTTTTATAAGGTTTCATCTTATGTAATTAACTTTTGAGTCCTTTAAACGTTTATTTAATTCTGAGCTGTGCGGCAACAGTGTTAAATGGCCAGTATGGCCGATATACCTAATTAGCCATTTTCCCCAGTACCATTGGTTTAAAAATACATTCCTTCTCTGATAATTTGGGGCTCCATGTATTTCTTTTCTTCTTATTGGTCTCAAGGAAGCTTCTCTAAAATACGTGCCTAGGAATGGAACCAGGATTCTAAATCACAAAAGTGTTCATGACCCTATCCCTGCTCTTCGCGTTTGCACATTTTGCTCCAGAAATGCTGAATTTGCCCGGAACAGTGGGAATAATCATTGAGCTTTGGGCCACGTTTGAACTCCCAGCTAGCTCTGTGTTGCCAAGTCTGCCTTATGAAAACAGTTTCAATTAAAAAATATACATGTATTCTGGCAATTTGCTTTGGGAATTGCATTAAGCAGCAGGCAACAGGGGTGAGGGTGACTTACACAAGATAGAAATTAATTTTTCTCTCACATAAAAGAAGTACCAATGTAGGCAGTCTATGGCTTGTCTGGAGGATAAATTAAGTTATCTGGAATATAGATGTCTTTCTTTCTTTGCAATAAGTCGTTATATACAGTTTTTGGCTTCCAACAACTTTTGGAAAGGCTGAAGGGCAAAAACGCTTTCCCTAAAGGTTTGTTCCCCTTTTAAGGAGCTTTGTAAAAGTCCCACATGTCCATGTATATATATGCAGCTGTGGTAATTATCCCATCTAAAACTCTAGCCAACAGAAAAGAAATGCATATAGATTTTCTATTAGTAGAAAAACATACAATGACATAAATTAATTTTTAAATTAAAAATGTGAGAGACAGTATTAGGTTTTTATACCCTTGCTTTAAAATTTTTGCCAATAGTGAATAATGCTTTCTCATTGTTTTAATTTGTGTTCCTTTGAATAGTAGTGAAGTTGAGCATTTTTTTAAATACATATTTTTTTCATCTTTTAAAAAAATGCTTCATTTGGAAATAATTTCAAAGCTGGAAATACAGAAACAGTACAAGGAACATATGATCCTCTTCACCCAGGTTCATCTATTGCTAACATTTGATTCCATTTGCTTTGGCGTTTGCTCTGTGTATGTTTGCATGTGTGTGCATTTGTATGTGTATGTGTACTTTTTTACTGAACCATTTGAAGTTACATATATGTATCATATATGTTATATATTATTATATTATTATATCATATATGTTGTTATTATTATTCTTAAATATTTCCATGTATATTTCCTAGGAATAGGGGTACTTTTTTATGGAACCACATGAAGTTATCAAATTCATAAATTAACACTGATGTAATACTTCGTCATTTATATTCCAATTTTGTTCATTGACCTAATAATGTCCTTGATAGCATTTTTTGTACTCCAATAAAAGATCCAGTCTAGGGTAAGGTATTGCATTTAACTGCCATGTCTCTTTAGCCTTCTTTAATATGGAACATTTCCACAGCCTGCCTTTGTCTTTTAGGACATTGACATTTGGTGAGAGTGTAATCCTCCCATGTCCCACATCCTTAGCAGAATGTTCATCATTTTGTACTTGTCTGATGTTTCCTCATGAAAGACTGAGGTTATGCATTCTTGGCAAAAATGCTGCATTGTAGATGGTGTGTTCTTCTCAGAGTATCGCATCTGGGGCCCTTGTTCATCTCTTCCTTATCGGTGATGGTAATGGTCATCTGCCAAGTCTTCAGTGTGCCTCTCTTGTAGGTTAAGTATTGGGTTCGAAGATGAATAAGGTAATTTCTCTGTCAAGGAGATTACAGTCTAAGAAGGAAACAGAAATGTAAACAGAAAAAGGACAGTGTGCTGTAAGAGTGGAGTAATTAAATCTACTTCAGGCGTAACTCTGGCCACGGAAGCTGGAAAACTTCACAGAGGTGTTACTTGGGAACAGGGCCTATGCTTATGGATGTTTGTTTCCTTTAGAGCATCTTGCCTTATACTCATTAAATAAGTATTAAATAAATACATGAAAAAAAATCGATGTACCTCAAAATAAAACTGTCAAAACATAGTACATAAATATATGATTTTATCTCTCTTTTTAGTTCACCATTGATTACAGAATTGAATGTTTTAGACACTAAGGAAATATATTTACATGCTGAGAGAAAATGCTCATAGTAAATTATGTGCAAAAATGTGGGTTATAAATTTATAAGATAAGCTTTTCTTATATCCAGTTGGAGACCTTGATTACAAAATTGAAATATGTACAGAATCATAGATCTTGATGCAGAAAAGTGCTCCGTAGCCACATGTGGCCAGTGGTTACCATATGGTCCAGTACGCACAATACAGTGTGTGTGTTGGACAGTACAGATCTAGAATGACCCTTGGTAATCTGCCTTTATGTTTTGCATTACCTAATTCCAGCTGCCGAAGGACAGATGTCCCAAAGAAGGGTTTCTTCTCTCACCAGACTCGACTTTGACATAATCTCAGGGTCGTTTGTGTAGATTCTTATATAATTCTTTCAGAGAATTGCAGAATTTTGGAGAGGGACAAGACAATATAGTAGTACTTTAATAAAAACGTAAACACAACCACATTTTTCATGCTTCCGGTATTAACAGCTACTTGTGATGTTTTCAGAATTTGATCATGGATAATGTGGTTATCAAAATTGATCTCCATGTCCCTTTTATAGATTGATACATCACAGCATCAAGATAAAATTGCTTACTTTAAGATTTATGGGGAGAAAGAGAAAGCAGCTTTTATGAAAATGACATTCAGATTTTAAAATCTTTATTTCATATATTGATAGGAAGCATTTTTCTTGGTTCCTATTAATGGCAGAAGCCTTTAATAAGATAACATTTCAAATTAGTGGGTAAAGATAATGTTCATAAATCATCTTGGGACAACGGGGCACACATTCGTAGAATTGGAAAATACTAAAGTTGGATCCCAATTTACTTCTATAGCAATATAATTCTATGTGAAACTGAGACATTTTGCCTCATATACTGTTGGTGAAGTGCAAGATTGGAGGGCAATTTGGCAATCTCAATTTAAATTGTATGCTTCCACCTCTAGGAATTTATCCAACACATACATTCACATGTACAAAGAAGTATGTAATATAAATAATTGCTGTAGTGAATTATATAACTGCAAAACACAACTAAAATGTCTACCAATATAGGATTGGCTAAATAAATTATGATACATCCAGAGAGTACCTTATAATATATTCTTTTAAAAACGAGATCTCTTTAACGTCCTTACACAGAATTCACTCTAAGATATATTGTAAACAGGGGCGCCTCGGTGGCACAGAGGTTAAGCGTCTGCCTTTGGCTCAGAGCGTGATCCCCGGCGTTATGGGATTGAGCCTCACAACAGGCTCCTCTGCTATGACCCTGCTTCTTCCTCTCCCACTCCCCCTGCTTGTGTTCCCTCTCTCGCTGGCTGTCTCTATCTCTGTCAAATAAATAAATTAAATCTTTAAAAAAAAAAAGATATATTGTAAAGAGAGAAACAAGGTACAGAACTGCATTTAGATCAGGGGTCAGCAAACAATCCATCTTGCGGCCTGTTTGGTAAATAAAGTTTTCCTGAAACACAGCCTCTCCCGGTTATTTACATATTGTCTGTGGCTGCTTTTGTGATACAAAGGCAGAAGCTCGTCCTTGCTACTGAGACCATATGGGCTGAAAAGCAGAAAATATTTACTCTCCGCCCTCTAGAAGAAGTCTTTTTGAGCCCTGTGTATTACTATCTGTGTTATACGGCTTTTACTAAATACAAAAAAAGACTATAGTAATCTCCTTATCTGTGGTTTCACTTTTCAGGATTTCAGTGACCCGTGGTCACCTCTGCTCAGCCCTGGTTTGGAAGCAGGTGATCCTCTTCCTGATGGGTTGCGAGAAGGCCAATAGCAGGCTAATGCGACGTCATAGTATTTACGTCATTCACCTCACTTCATCTCATCACGTAGGCATTGTATCATCTCACATCATCACAAGAAGGGTGAATACAGTACAGGAAGATATTTTGTGTGAGAGAGAAACCATATTCACATAATTTTTATTACGGTATACTGTTACAATTGTTCTACTTTATTTTTAGTTATTGTTGTTAATCTCTTCCTATGCCCAATGTACAAATTAAGCTTTATCGTAAGTATACATATACTCAAGAAAAAAACAGTATATATAGGATTTGGTACTAAGTGTGGTTTCAGGCATCCATGGGGGGTCCTGGAACATATCCCCTGCAAATAAGGGGATTCTACTGTATAAAATAATGGGGAGTATTCCCACCTCCAACATTTTGCAGTTGTAAACCTGAAAATATTCTCAATGTCATGTTTGTTGAAATTCCCTGCTTTTAAGGAGGTTGCGGTAAAAGTCATCAGGGATACATTTTTAAGTGATTTTTAATAGGATCAATCCATAGAAAGAAATTCCATTTCTTTATGATGGGATCTATACTGTGCCAAGAAGAGCAATTAAAAGGTGGAAAAATTCAATCAGTTCATCACTTTGTGCACAGAATAACTGGTTTGAAGGCTTTTTCTTTCCTTCCTGAAGTCCCTGTAACAACCGCCTCTCCTGGAAACAAGTTGGCAGAGTAGTGTGAGTTACTGGCTAGCTGTGGAACTAACACCAAAGGTTCTGTGGCCCAAGGAGAAGTGCTTTTCTTTTGCCATCCTAGTTCTGGCCAGCTCCCGTCCACAGCGGGTGCTGGTTGTCCTGACACACGGTGCACACACAGAACAGAACCATGGTTCTCCTTGATGGCGGTCCATGACTTCCTTTGACTCTCATTTCTCTGTAGTTCTGGTTCCGTGCTTGCTCTGATCCTGGATTCTCTACCTGTAACAACCTGGATTTTATCTGCCTACGGCAACTTGGCCTCAGCTAGCCTGGTCTCCACCCCTGCTTGGTACCCTCCCTCTCAGTTTGTAGCTTTGCCTGGTTTAAACCAGCCCAAACCAAACCTAAAACTCTGTCAACCCCCATAATCACAACAGGGCCCTTCATGCCCCTGAGGGCATGTCAGCCAAGTACTAATCACCTTCCCCCATCCCAAGCTACCTATGTTCCTCTCTGTGCCCCAGATACACAGTGCTCTGCCAGGGTTCTGTTTCAAGCTGCTCCTGTGCTCTCTGCCCAGAATGCATCTCTCATCCTCTGCAGTTGTCTCTGACTCCCTGGAGACATTTACACTCTCTGGTTTTCAATCCTCAACATTTTATTCTTATTACAGTGTTGAGATTGTATCGTAATTATTTGTTTTTGTGCTTGTTTGCTCCTCAATGGCAAATTGTGCAATAGATATTTTGTATACTGTGCCCCTTTTACAGTATCAGCCATAGAGTAAGTCTGTCACAAAAGGCTGATGAACGAAGGTGCTGGTCTTGAAAACTCCCTGCAACCTCAAGAGCCTCGGGTTCTGTGACTACTGACAAAATTACAGCAGCAGATTTATTCAATAGCAAATATGCATGAAGTACTTAATATGTGCCAGACTATGACATGGCCCTAGGCATGCGTCAGAGAACAAAGCGAAGATTCCCTTGGAGTTCACATGGTGATGAGGTGCGGGCCAAGAATAGATGTCATAAGTTCTCCAGTTCTACAGCATGTTAGAAGGTGGTAAGTGCTACAACAAAAGGAGGGGGGTCAGAGATTTGCAGTGTTGGTGTCGCAGTGGACAGTTTTCCAGTTCCCCATTGTTGCTTTTAGGCAACAAACAGTTGGAGCACTGTGTATGAGCTCATTCATTTCTCACACTAGCTATATGAGGTAGGTATTATTTTTCTTATTATTTTCATTAATATTGAGTGAGGCACAGGCAGGGCTAGGTAGGGGGAGATAGGGGCTTCAGGATCAGGCTCACAGAAATCCCCAAAATGAGGAGGTGGAAGGAAACCAGAGGTAAGAGAACAAATCAGACCACCCTGCCCTAGGTGTCAGAGGTGGGGTCTTGTTAAAACATTCACTTGTGACCAACAAAGAATCACCTGACCCTTACAAGGAAGTAAGCCCTCAAAGGTGTTATCAGTAGTCCTTACTCGTGGTGCTATCCGTAGAGATGTTAAAAGGATTTAAGTTCCCTGGTTAGCCTTCAATAAAAGACCAACCGTAAAAGCCATCAGTGGCGATAGTGTTGGGACCTCTCTTGCTCTTGAGAGCTATTTCTGTATCCTTGCTTAATAAAACGCTGTTGCTTTACTCTCTTATGCCCGAGAGGTTCCTTCTTTGACTCCATGAGACAAAGACCTCACTCTCCCGCTTCAATACTGATTTAGGAAATGAAGAGAGAAGCTCAGTAATTTGTCTAAGACCACACAGCTCGTACATGGCAGAATGGGATTTGAATCCAGTCGATCTGATGTAAAAGTTCAAATTATTAATCAGTATTAATTAGTACCCTTGTATCTGTGGGAGATGATACATTTCTTAAATTCTCCACTACACTCTTTCAATTTACAGTAATTTTTTTTCTTTTAATGACAGTAGTTTCATGGAAAGATAAGGAATTTCTCTACAGCCAGGGGGCAGCAAATCATTGCTTTTGAACTATGTATAGGGCAGATGAAAAAAATCCAGAGATCCGTTTGAACCGTTTAATTGTAGTTAACAAGGCTCAGGATAAGTAAATGGAAGTCTTCCTTGCACTTTTCTTTAACCTTTGAGAATAAAATTACTTTCACGTTAAAAGTAACATTTAAAAATATTTTTTAAAATGATAAATTTACAGAAAGATCTGAATCTTGATCTAAATATCAGTATCTCTTAATAGAGTTCCACTTCGGCTTTATAATATTTTAAGTTGCCAGGGATGTGTATTCTTTACAAATAAACTGAATCGCTGTTTTCACACCTAAAGTATGGAATATAATGGGTATTTATGCTCACTTAGTCTTCATTAGAAATGGAATGTCTTTTTCTTCATTAAATTCATGTTATAAAATATTTTTTAAAGAATAAAAAAGGTGAAACAGTGGTGTGGAAAGATGACTAACTTAAATAATTTAGGTTTCCTGAGTTGTAAGAGGTATACTGTTGACCCTTGAACAACACAGGGGTTAAGCACTGACCCTGTGCAGTAAAAAAATCCACAGATACTTTTGAATCTCCCCATACTTGGGATGCTTGCGTAGCTCAGTCAGTTAAGCGTCCACCTTCAGCTCAGATCATGATCCCAGGGTCCTGCGATCCAGCACCCAGTAGGTTGGGCTCCCTGCTCAGCAGGGAGTCTGCTTCTCCCTCTCCCTTAGCCCCTACCCCCTGCTCATGTGCAGTCTCTCTCTTTCGCTCTCTCAAATAAATGAGATCTTCGAAAAAAACTCCCCAAACTTAACTAATAGCCTACTGTTGATCAATGACATAAAGTCAGTTAACAGATATTTTGTGTACGTATTATATACTGTATTTTTATAGTAAAGTAGGCTAGAGAAAAGAAAATGTTATTAAGAAAATCCTAAGGAAGAGAAAGTAAATTTACAGTACTGTACTCTATATAAAAAAAATCCAGGTGTAAGTGGACCAGCACATTTCAAACCCACGTTGTTCAAGGGTCAACTGTAATTTGCTAGAACTTTAGGTGAAGATTTGGGGATACTTTTAGAACTTTTTAAAGGGATTGCACACAGAATAGCATAATGGGGCGTTTGGTCCTTAGGGAATGTTAATAAAGAGCAACTCAATAATTTTTAGATGATCTAATGGGAAAACTGAGACTTAGAGCTTATTTCCCCAAATCAAATGGAAACCATCGGCGTGGGGACACAGGATCCCTAACATTCGGATGGACATGAGTTTTGAAGCAGAGGGAATTCATCATTCCTCCTTCAGCGGCAGGCAGGCAGAGACAGCAGTCCAAAGAGAGGAATACAAGCACTGCCCTGGGAGAAGGGCAAGGCCTCCCGCGGGATGCAAAGTCAGGGGCGGCACCGCCCAGGGTCAGGTGAACTCTATCCCCCAGGCCCGGCGGCGGGGGGCGGGGAGGCAGGGGTGGAGGAGGGAGACCCGGTCGCCTGACGCCTGCGGCGGGGGCGGGGGGGAGGAGGGCTCCTCCGCACGCTGCAGGCCTCCGGCCGCCGCTGGGCTTCGAAGACTGAGCTCTGAAGCGCGGTCTCTCGGGCCACCCCCCAAGGTCGGTTTCTCACATTTAGAACACGCTCTTTAAAAACAGTCCGTGCGCTCCAAGGACAACGTGTGTAACCGTCAGTTAGTAGGAACACTTCGGGGGTAACTGATGACGGCCTTGGCCCATTTTCCACGGAGTTCGGCGGGGGTTGAGCCCGCCGTCCGCGCTCACGCTCCGGGTCCTGGGAGGGCGGAGGGACCCCGCCGCCTCCGGTGGCCTCCCTGCCTCCTCTCGGCCGCCGCCACAGCCCGAGGGGACTGCCCGGGGAGCTCTGGTGCCGGGGTTTCCCACGCTCGGTTGACTTGTCCCCCCTGGCCGCGCGGTGAGCGGGATCCAGTCGGTGGGGCCACGCGGCCCGGCCCGGGCGGTGGAAGGAGCGGGCGCCCCCGGGGTGGCGGCCCGGCCGGGAGGCTCGGCACGTGGGAAGGGCGACGGCGGGCCAGTGCGAGGCCTGCGGCGGGAGGGGAGGGAGCCGGGCAGGACAGCGGGCTTCAGGATATTGCTAACTGGGTGTCTTCTGCCACGGCGGCAGGAAATAATTGCCCGGACTCTTCTGGGTTCTAGCCCAACAGCAGGATGCCATTTCCTACCCCTCCTGCCGCCTCCGATTCTAAGGCTTTGTATTTGACAAAGAATTTCGTCACTTCTTTTTCTCAAATAAATATAAGAAGACGCCCATTTCATATAGACATTTGAGGGACCAAGGCAGGTCCTATGCATAGGGAAATACGATCTATTTAGTCTTGTGTCCAAACATATTTTATATATAACAGACCATGGAGTCTGAATTGCTATGGACTCGTGTTTATATTTCTCCTCCAACGCTCAAAGCGTCTACTTGATACTAGTTTTAGTACATTTGTATTCTAAGCTTCCTTACAAGATTTTCAGCTCCTTGAGCTGCTTCTCTTTATATTCTCTGCAATGCTTAGCACTGCACGTAGCAGCGTTCCTACTTCTAGGCCTTGCACCTGCTCCTCTCTTTCTCAGGAGGGTTCTTCCTCCAGATACCTGCATGGCTAGGCCCTTCACCTCCTTGAGATCTTGACTTCAGAATCACTTTGTCACAGCCTAAAATCCTCCTGCCCCTCAGCATTTTGTAGCTTCCTTTCTTGCTTTATTTTTTTCTCCTTAGTACATTTAGCATCTAGCATTTTATGTATTTTACTTATCTGATTCATTTTCTATCTAAATTACAATTCCACGAGGACAGAGATTTTAATGTATTTTGTTCAGAACTGTATCCCTAGTGCTTACCACACAGTAGGTGTTCGATAAATATTTAACAAATGAAGGAATAAATAAATAGAAGCATTAAATAAATACAGTAGGAATGAATTGGAGTATATGGGCATTGGATCTGAGCCTAGAACTGATGTCAAGGGAAATGAATGATTCTTTCCAACATGTGTAGAGGGGCACTAGCTAAATTAATTCACATTTACCTGGGTCTCTTAAGTTTATGAGAAGCCAACTAATTGTTTCATTAATGTTTCAAAATACATATTTTAAAAATAAAGAGTGGGCATTTGAATATTTCCAACCTATTTTCACAGACCAAAGGGGATACATAGGTCTTTGTTTCCCGGATTGTCAGAGAAATGATTATGCTTCTAAGACATCTGTTCAGCTCATCATTTTCATTTCCTCCTGTGGTTTGTACGGTTGAGCCCATTGGTACATGTTTGTTTATATAATATGGCATATGGTATCGGTCAATTCTGACCCTAGTAATGTCCTGAAGATTTGTGGTAGCACTGGGTCTTACAGTGTGTGGTTTTGTCCTGGAAAAATTAGATTAGATTTCTATTCTTATAAACAATTGAGTACTGAGTATATTAACAGGAATTTTGAATAAAGATATTTAGATTTCTCACCTCACTGCAAAATAGTGAGTTGCAAGATTTCGTGAGCTAATACTCAATAAGTAATTCTTTCACTCATTGAAAGGTGAGCTTGGAGCTGGGCACGTTTGGAGAACTTGATATGTCAGGATGAAATTTGGAAAATCTCGGACTTTTAGAATTTGTAAAAAACAAAAACAAAACTAATTTCACTATTCATTTGAATGCAAATATTTTCCAGAAAGCACTGCCCTTGTAAAGTTTTGAAATTTTATCTTGGGGTAAAGAAAACATAGGAGAAGTAGGAATATCCTTATGTACATTGTATGATTTTGCTTCTAGAGCAGGAAGACTTTATCTTACAATCCCGATCTGTTTGATTTAGTCAACTTCTCTCAGCTTTAGAGTTCTTGGTTTTGTGAAGTAAAAAGCAAATCCGGACTTAGTATGGAGAGACTTTGTTTGGAAGGATTATTGCAAGGGGGGACAGGGTCTATTGCTATGTTGTGAGGGGGCTCTTTCAAGAGGGAGAACACTGTGACCATGTGATCTGCAGGTGTCTTAAGAATTAGGCAAAAAGGGTTTTGTTTACAAGAGGCGTGAACAGAGCTGGCAAGAGCTGGGTATGGAGAAGTGGGGTGAGACCATGGCATATAGGACAGTAGGTCAGAGAATGCCTTACCCTGACACCAGCCTGTTTTCCAAGAGGGACCCATAAATAGGTGCTGTATGCTGTCTTAGGCTGAGAGCGGGCTCAAGTTGAGGGCCCCAAAGCAAGGAGAGAAGCTTAACCTAAGTTTGGTTAACAAGTGTTACATTTCAGCTAATCAATGGGGACAAGGGTCTCAGCTAATCGTTTATGAGGCAGAGGCTGGCCTTGTCATAGGGTGAACAAGTGGGGCACCTGTGAATTTTATCTGAGTTGTGTGGGAAGGGTGGTGCTTTGCAGGAAGCCATTTTCCGGAACACACAAGCAGGGGGAGAGTTCCTTTAACCTGAGCTGTTTTCCAGGAGCACAGGGCTCAGGTAAAATTCAGCTTTGTCAGCTTCTCTACCTAGAATGAATTTAAAATACTCTGGCTTTGTTCTGTCTGCTTTATAAAAGGATTACAACAAAAATAATCTGACGGTTGCTAATTTTTGAAACTTGAAATTTTTTCTCCTAGAAAAAGAAAAGGTGAATAGATACAATATCTCATTAAAATAGAAAGGTGTGTTTGGAGCCTTATTCTTGCAGATAAAGTACACATGAAAGGATATTATTTTCTGGCTTATATAGTAGCTGACTGGCAGAGCCATTGCATATTTAATCCTTACAAAAGAGAGTGGTAGGGGAAAATGAATCTTCTTTAAAACATGGATTAATCAAAATCAATATTTAGAACTTTACCAAAAAGGCAAACACCCAGGTCACTCTAAAGTACTTGCTTTATGAAAAAAATGAGACTATTTCCTGACCCCTCTCGGAAGTTCATTCTACAGTGAATGACTTTGTTACGGCAGAAAGTTGCATAAAGATAGAGGGAATTAAAGATGAAAAGCTAGGTGTTTTATTTTGTTGCATTGTGTTAAAAAGGACCATAAAAACCACAAAATGTAGATTTAAATCAGTTTATTCTTTTCAGAAGCATATTGTATTGGATGCATCAACTTAGAGATAAGTGCCATTTTATTTTCTCTTGTAGCTATGTATTTATATTAAATTCTGATTTTCCTCAAAATAGCTCAGAGAAAGGGAGGAAAATATGTATGAGGAAAATACATAATTTTAGTAAGCCTCTGAAATTCCAAACGTAGGCAAGTCAAAAAAAAGGCTGGAGGTGGGGAAACTTTTGTGGACCATTTTGTAGGTGTGGCCTTCTTGCTGGAAAATTGATTCTTACAGGGCCCAATCCAGGAGGAAAGCTGTCCAGTTTGTGTTCTGTCACTCACCAGCTGGGTGACCCCAAGGTCACCTACATTGTCCTAGTTTCAGGTTCCTTGAGTGTTACATGCAGACTAAGATGGTCTATAAGAATCAGTCTAGTTTTAGAAGTTTATGTATTGTCTTAAAGCCAGAAATTCCTTAATTTCTGAGGCAGTTTGTAAAACCTTGCAACATTAACAGATTTCCAGCTCTAGAAGATTTGTAGAAGGTGCTGTTAGGGTGGGGGGTGCAAAATAAGGAGAAAAAAGAAATATAATATAAAATCAACAACACAGGAGAGAGGTTTTCTCTGAAAAGAGCTACGTGCTCAGGGAAAAATGTAATTCCTGGTGGCAACACCATCCTCGGGATCCTGCGTTCTTCCTTACCTCATACAGAGGCTCATCCCGGCCCAGTATCTTTACATGGTCACCATTTATGCCAAAGCAACTCCTTTGTTTCTGTTTTTCTTGTCTCCCTCCACCTCGGTCTCTGTAAAATACTTTATACTCAATACCTCTCACCAGCCAAGGCTCGTCCTGGTTTCCAGAATTAGCTACACCTGTGAGGGCCTCCCCACTTTTTCCCAGCGCCCTCCCCATCCGTGCTGGGTGGGACAAGGCTTCCACGACTATTTCCATTTTCAGACAGTAGATGTCGCTGGCTTACTGTTAAAAAGGTCTGGTGGTTGTCCATGTTCCCGGGTCCCCTAAATCAAGTTCTGTGCTGAACCACCTTAGAGTTAGAAATGTTTGATTTTTCCTTGTTTATAATCATATCTTCTAGGCAGTAGTTTCACAAATTTATGTAAACTACTCAAATAGTGCTTCCCCTTCTAGAAATCTCTGTAGAAGAGTTATTTTCCGATTGGGATGCCAGCGTGTGGGGGAAATCTAGCTCCCTGCCTTACAGATCTTCATTAAATCATGCCATCTTCCATGAGGTATTGAGATGCTGCCTTTTGGGAAAGGGATTTTAAAAAAAAACTTGTATAACTCACAATATCTTCCAGCGAAACCTTTGAAGTTCTAGTTCTAATATTTTAAAGAAACTTTTCAAATTGTATAACCCATTTGATTTTTATTCCTCTGTATATTTCCCTTTCTCTTTAAGCTGTAAGACATTCTTCAGTCTTAAAGGATCCATTGAGAATCCGTTTTCTGGAAACAGTTTGCCATTTTCTCCCTAATGCTATGCCAATAAGCCAAAGGGAGCATTACAGCACAGATACACATCTCCATGATAGAAGAACAAAATATGCTGTCGCCAGAAGGGTCTGCCCACTTTTGTAACCTTCTCAAAGATGCCTTCATGGGAGGTGTCCTAAGAATTTTCATGGAAAACAAAATTATGGAGATTCTGAAGAAAATGTATCTTATCATTAATAAATTTATAATTTTTGTAACTCTAGTGACAGATTTTCCCAGTGTACAATTTCGTTTATTTCACAGAACGTATTTTTTTAAAATGGAAATTCTTTCTTCCTTTTTTCCCCCTTGCCATGTAACAAAATGCTACTTAAAACCAAAAACCTGAACGTATAAGTTAAAGAGGTTTTAACTTTCCTTAAAAAGGTCTTTAAAACTCATAGTTTTTCACAAAACCCTGAGTCATATTGGCGTTTTTGGAAAATGTCTATTTGATTTTAAGAAATTAATCAATTCTTGGTGCTGCATTTTAAGCCAGTAATCTAAATATATTTTAGGAGAAAAGTTACATTTTTGATGAGCTCTGTGATTAGAATTTAAAACACTTAAAGATCTCCCATATACTCTCAAATCTGGTGATTTTGAACAGATTGTAATGTAAAAATGATTTCTAAAGTCTCCCTCCACAGTGAGGTCCTGTCATTTCACTGTTGCCCTCCTGTTTTCCAATTACCCAAATGTCTACATGCTGAACACGGTGCCTCCCTGACTTGATGATGGGTTTGTGTAGCTGTCAATTCTAGATTTATTGCTTAGTTTGGGAATGAGCTTTTTCAATAGCACATGCCCTGCAGATCCCTCAGAACTAGCAAAAACCCTTCACTGGAAGCAAAATATTAGTCTATACTTCATCTGCTTGTAATTCTGAGATTATGTAGTTTTGTTTCCTGAATAAAGTTAGAAATCCAAAATGACAACAAAAATTTCTTAACTTCATCCTAACTCTGTGATATTGCTGTCTGGCAACAGCTATAGCCAAACCTATGATTTAAATTTCCAAACTTAGGAAGTGAGAAATCATCTTTGAGAGCCAGAATACACAAAGCAGCAGTTGCAACAATATCCTTCTACAGCACATGCTAGAAAGAACATCACAAACACGTTGCCAAAATTATTAATTTTCTAGAAGAAAAACACATAAAGCAAATGGTCTTGAGGGACTAATACGTATGTGCCTTGAAAATGGCTTTAACTAGCAATAATGTACAAGTGCTGAATTATATGCTCAAGACATTGGAATTCTTGTTAATTCATACGTTGTTTCGTAACTAAATGTACTTGAGGAAACCAAATAAATACCTTTAAAAGCTGAAGTTCTGAGGATGCAGAATATTTTCTGGGACATAGCCCAGTGCTTTATACCTAAGAATTAGACAAGGAAAGGAAAGCGTGCAGGGACTGTTGGCGCTTTCTCTCCTTCATGTTTCTCCTAACCAGTCATGATTTGATAAAACAATATCACTTAGGTGATCTGTCTTCAAGTTCAGTATCTCAGACAGAAGCCAACCTTTCTCTCTTCCAAACTATAGTGTTTTTTAATCCTCTTAGATTTTCCTTCAGTTTTAAAGACCTGTGGCCATTTGGAATCTTCTCTCTTGTTCCTCCTCTAAACCCTTGTGATCACTAAGTTCCTCCTCTGAAATGCCTCCTCTTTTTGAGCAGTAAGATCAATGTTTTTACTCTCTTCCTTTCACATCTGGTTTGACAGGTCAAAATTCAAATTAGTTACAGGTACGACCTTGTTTTCTATGTTTTTCTTCCTCATCTTCCCTAGAATTTAGAGTAGAGACTCTATTGCTGGTAAGAGCAAATAGAGGTTTTGCTGGTAGACTTTTCAAAAACCTGACCCCACTGGTGTAATCCTTACTACCCTCCCCACGTTGATAGCACCTTTTCTCAGATATCTCTTCACTGCCTCTCCATCCCTTTTCATGATCATTCCACTTCTTGGTCTTTGTTCCATGCCATCTCTGCCCCAGCTTCGTTTTGCCTGCTCAGATTCATCATAATCTTCATTGAAGTCACAGAGCAAGTCCCGGAAGCTGCATTGTTTCCCCAAAGAGCACCCACATGGCCTTTCACTGCTGGAAGTTCTTTGTGGCACCTTTAATGTATATTCTGTGACTTTCCTTGTGTTCTTTCTATGGCCTCATGTGATCATGGCTATGTCTCCAAGAATATTTCAGACTTTCGGGGCAGAGAACATTGATGATCTTTTCCAGTTACCCCCCGTGTGTTGTTGGTGGTAGTGATGACATTCATGGTCTCCTTCAGCATCCTGATGTCTACTCCTCCAAGTAACCTTCACGTGGGAGACCATGGTTGTTCATTTGGAAATCCCTCTCTTTCTTCAGAGAGAGGATTGCTGTGTGATTATAAATGCTTCCTTTGGCTTTTAAAAATAGCTTTATTGAGATATAATTTACATACTCTAAAAAGCACCCATTTTAAGTGTACAAATCAGTGAATTTTAGTGTATCTACAGAGTTGCGTGGCCTCCACTGCAATCTCATATTAGAATATTTTCATCACCTCCAAAAGAAACCTCATACCCATTTTCAGTCATTCCTCTGTTGGTTGGCATTTAACACACCAATATTTTAAAATAATGCAAAAAAAAAATAATGAATGCATTAGAACATCTCCATTCAATAGTGTGGCTATTGTTGAGGGAAAGTTATTAACCAATTTTTAATGGATTTTTAAATCTATTACAGGCTTCCCCATCACTCACCAATGCTTAAAGCTGCTTGGTTAGGCACTCTAGTTGTAAACTTCTGTTTGGTTTTGGTGCATCACACCCCAATGCATAAGAACATTTGGCTCTTGTGCAATGGCAAATCATTTTTGTTTTTTAACAAGAAACTATGTTAACAGGACAGCTAATTCGGCCATCTTGATTGAATTGATGAGTCAGTTTAGTGTTTACAACACTGTTAAAAATGATTATTTGACCAAGAACATTTGCCATTTTATTCAAGATTGTTAAATAATTTGAGTGTGGACAGAGCCTTATATCTGCATTCATTAATTTAAAACTTGGAGCAAAGAAATTGGACCTAATACAAAAAAAAAAAAAAAGAAAGAAAAGGAAACATGTCTTTGGAGTCTAGCTATGTGTCTAGCTCCAAAACTCCATGCACTTCTTGAAAATTGACAATAGTCATTTAAAACATCTCATTAGGGGCACCTGGGTGGCGCAGTCGTTAAGCGTCTGCCTTCCGCTCAGGGCGTGATCCCAGGGTCCTGGGATCGAGCCCCACATCAGGCTGCCTGCTCTGCTGGGACCCTGCTTCTTCCTCTCCCACTCCCCCTGCTTGTGTTCCCTGTCTTGCTGGCTGTCTCTCTGTCAAATAAATAAATAAAATCTTTAAAAAAATAAAAAATAAATAAAACCTCTCATTGAACAAGTGGGCCTGGTTTAGTGAGTGGATTTGTAGATGGCAGATCAGGAACTGCAGTTAACGGAGGGACCTTATGCACTTGTGACGACTGCCGGCACTTGGAAACCTTTAGTCAAAGCTGACATTTAGATACTCATTTGCTTCTTCATGGTTTTGTGTGTAACCTGTTGATTCTACCTTTTCGGCCTTTCTTGGATCTGTCCTCTTACAGCATCTCCCGGCACAAGCCCTTGTGCCTGTTCTCGGGTTTCTGCAGCTCAAGCCTGACTTGGGTTTCTGCTTCTACTCTCACACCCCTTGCCTCTAACGCGGTCCTCAAGCTGACCTCTGCATGGCAGCCAGAGTGACCCTGACCCTTAAGACCAAATCCATTCAGGGCCGCTCCCTGCCATGTGCTTCCACCACCGAGAGAACGAAGGGCAGGCTTCTTCGCACAGTTGGTAAGGCCCTCTGTGTCCTGTGCCCTGCTCAGACCTCCTTTGCCGCCATTCCCCCGCACATTTGACATTCTGGTAACACTTTACAGCTGGATGCTTCTTTGCACACACCCTAATATTTCATGCTTCTCCTCAAGCAGTTCATTCTGCCCGCAGTGGTTGCCCCTCCATCTTTCTTCACATAGATAATTTGGATTCATTCTTAAAGACAGGTCAGGTGTCCTCATCGGAGAACCTTTCCTGGACCGCAGCTTAGGCGAAGACTCCTTCACTGGTGTGCCAGCGTCTTGCTCTCGGGGAGCAAGGTGTCATCATCTCTGTGTTCCCAGGGTCTGGCAGGAGGTACCTCACAAAGCTTTGCTGACCCGAAGGCAATTTTGTTGAATAAGTAGCTAAATTTCTTGATTCATGGATCGCTTTTGCCATTTTTGTGCTTGCTTTCTGAATGCGTGTTCAACTCATTCTAATTTACAACCAGTGTTTTTTAGAACTTGGTGGGTACAAAAACACTTTCTCATCGTATCTAGGGGAGTGGATCAAGCCTGATCTTTGGATGAGAAATGGAAGGTGAAGGTCTGTGTGGTATTTCTTGCACTGTAATAACGCTAGGCCAGAAATGCTCTTTGATAGCTTTAGTGTCCAGCTAATATTAACTCTTTACATTTATTTGTCAATCAGACATTTTCCAAATTGGAAGTTATATTAAAATATTAATTATAGCTACCATTTCTTCATTTATTGAGTACTTATTATATACCAGCCTCTGTAAAAAACCCCTTCACATTTATTATATTTAAACCCCTTATCAACAGAGGCAGAAGAAATTATTTTTCCCATTTAATTCAGGGAGACTGCATCTCAGAGAGGTCAAGTAACTTGCTAAAAGTCACACAGCTATGGTTTGCATAGCTAGGATTTAAACTCTGAGGTGCTGAACTCCAAAGCCCATGTTCTTTCCACTTAGTCTCACTGCCTCCGTGAAAGGATATTTCTGTGAAAAAGAACCGCAAAGTAGGTAAACTGTGATCATGAGGGAGTGAGCAGGCAACAGTCAGACTCCTTGGAGGGGTAAGCATGGAAGTGATAGGCCATGACCAAGGGTAGGGTGGCAGATTGGGTGTCTCTAGTGGGAAAAAAGCAGGCCTCTTTCAGCTGTAAAAACAAACACTGGAAAGGGGGTGAGGGCCTGCCAGAGACACAGTGTACCCAGACCCCAATTTTGCAAGTGACTGGCTCTGATGGGAAATATTTTGGTGCTTGTTGCTTATCACATGAACGAGGAAAAACTATGAATGGAGGAATCCTTCCTCTGCCCCGAAATTTTTTTTGTTTTTGTTTTTTGTTTGTTTTTTTTTTCTTAGAAAGCAATGAGAAAGAGAACACAGAGAGAAATTAAAGTAAAAGGAAAAAAAGAGTATATATAGGTTGGTAAAGAAATACAGAGAAGAGATTGAGAAATCATTATAACAGAGCTAGGATGGGTCACCGGGCAGTTTTATATGCAAACATCAGATCTTCAGAGAAATTATTCCTTTCCAGAATATTTCAGAAGCCAAAATTATATATGCCACAAATTATTTTTCAAGAAAATCCATTTGGCTGGATTTAACCTTAGGAGTTGAAGACCTACAATCATCGTTCCTTTTTACACTTTATGATATTTTGAGGTTTTCTTTTCTCAAGATTTGACCGAATTATTAAAACAAATGGAAAAACATGGATTTCTCCCAGACGGTTTGAGCATTGCTTTATAATTTGGTTAGCAGGCAGAGGTGATAGAACATTCTTTCATTTTGTTTGTAAACTCTGGGTGTGGATGTCCAGCTTTAACATGAACATCATTTGTGGAAGTTGTTACATCACTTGCTTCTAGAATTTTTACAATAAATCAATTGCTTCTGTCTTTTTGGTACTGAGTTAAACATTTCTTGTAGGTGAGCTTCCTCCCGGTATAAAGGCAGATTTGAATTCACTATCTTTTTGACATTAAAAAAAGGGTAAGCGTATTGATAAATTGTGTGATGAATGGTTGTGTAGAAACCATTGACAGACATTGCATGGTGAATTACAATTTAAAATAAGGCTTGATTTTCATATATATATATTCATTCTTGTAAATTAGACTCAATCCCATGCCTTTGCTTTTAGCTACATATCTATGTAAAATAGTACATTTGAAAGTAGTTTATTTTAAAATGAGACAAAATTTAAAAATTTGACTCAGAGCAAAATTGAACAATGGGGAGAATGAACTTCCTTTGACCTGGGATAAATGAAAAAGTGATTTCAACCAAAAATAACGTTTCTCCCTATAGAGCAGGAAGGTAATATATGGAGATGCCTTTGCAGCCTTCAGACGTGTGATTTCAGGCTGCTGCCAGATGGTGTATGTGCTCCAGGAGACCTCACAGAATTGGGTAGAAAGTGTGGAATATGCTGCCTGAGCCCCGCACAAGGAGGACCGTGGACCAATGAGGAAAGATTGCTGCATAAATCAAGATGCTGTAAGAGGAGGCTCAGGAGTGTCCAGTGCTTGCCTTGGTTTCCCCCGTCAAACAGGAGGCAAGGCCAGGTGGAGTGGGGAGAACCAGATCCCACACATACTCCTAATCTCTTTCCTCCTCCTCCTCCCCTAGGATGTGGGCGGAAGGGCATGGAAGGAGGCGGTTCAGATTATGCAGAATTCGCTTCAATTTAAATTTCAGGCCATAATAATATGACTGCAATGGTTAAGCCTGCCAATTATATATATTCTCCTAGTATATATGGGCCAATTTTTTCATTTATTTATTCCTTCCTTTCTTCCTTCTTTCATTTAGATATTAAACATTAATGGCATTATCATTTTGCTCATTTATGTATTAAACATTACTTGCATTATCATTTTGCTAGGAGCTGATGGTGAGACAAGGCAGGGACCCTGCCTGCAAGGAACCTCTGAATGGGTGTTACCAGCCACTGCTCTTGGAATTGGGTCCAGTTGGAGATATACTCAGTAAAGTCATAAATTGAACAAATAACTTGATTGTCGCACATCATGATATGTGCTGTGAAAGAAGTGAACAGGATATAATGATCGAAAACAATGCTTGAGAGCCTTTTTGAGGCGGGGACGTGGAGGCTCGCACTGAGAGTAAAGAGGAGCCAGCTCTGCAAAGAAGGGGAGAGAACATTCCAAGCAGAGGGAATAGCATGTGCAAAGGCCTGGACGTTTGCCCTCGTTGGGGTGTGAAGGAGCGTGGTATTTTCAAGGCACAGAGAGAGGACTGTTCTCTCCTACAGCTGGAGCCGTGAGTACGGGCGAGAGTGGCACGAACCAGGATGGGGGGGTGCATGCCAGCTTATGCAGGGTCTTTTAAGGCCAGGCAAGGAGCTTGGATTTTCTTCGAAATGAAATGCAAAGTCATTTAAAAGGGCTTAGTCAGGGGTGAAATTTGAACTGGTTTAGGTTTTAAAAAGAATGCCAGGCCTGCTGTGTGAAGAACAGATGCAGGTGGGCAGGAGAGGAAGAAGAAGAGCCATCACGAGGCTCCTGAACCGGGCTGGGTAAGGGCGGTGCCTGGTGTCCGGTGTCCTGTGGTGGTGGCGGTGGCGCTGATGGTGGCGGTGGCGGAGGCGGTGGCGAACACGCGGGGCCGGGGCAGACCGCAGGGAGCGCCCGCACGCCCGACTGGGAGTTCTCTGCTCCTAATGCCCAACTCTGTGGAGCCCTGCGGCTCGGGGAGCACAGTTTGAAAATCATGAATCCATATGTAATACAGGTAAAAACAAGGTTGACTGACGTTTTCAGACACGTAACCATCATTTGACTCAACCGACCCGATTACCCAGTGGTGGGGTCCAGGGTCCTTCTGAAGCTAAGATCCTAGTTTGTCATGTTCAAAGGTGACAAGACACTTTTCGATGGTGGGAGTATATTTATTGAGGTATACAAAAACTGTTGACCACACGTTTTATTGAAAATATTCTTTGGAGGAAATACTTTCTAAATCCTTGACTTTCAGTCTTCCGATTGAAATCTCGTGATTGGAAGTCAAGATCAAGGGGACAACCTGAGCAAGGGAAAAGTCCATCAGGAGAAAGAAAGAGCAAAGAGAAATTGAATCCATGATTGAATGGCACACACGCAGACACACACAGACACACACACACACAATCAAACTAAGTCACGATGCTGGGCTTGATCTCAATTTTGAAAAACTATCGACCCCTCTTTCAACGAGCGGTGTTTGGGAGAGGAAGACAATGGTGTTTTGCTTTTCAGGCTTTAGGCAGGTTGTGCTTCTGTATTTAATTTTGCTGCAGTAACACATGTCCTGATGGAGCGCAGGCTTGATTATTGTAATTCTCTTTTAGTAGGACTTCCAGCAGGGCTTTTCTGTCACTTGCTGCTCGTGCAGAATGCAGCAGCACATCTGCTGGCTGATTTGAGAATGGGCAATCAGATTACCCCGTCCTGTGTAATTTGATATGTGTGGGTCACTGAGGACTCGGCAATGTTTCTTTGTTTCTCTCTGTCTCTCTTTCTCTCTCGTTTTAAAAAGGATGAAAATTACATTTCCTCTGTATCCAAGCCTATCTACTTTCGTAATCATTTATCTTTTCTTAGAATTGTGAGGCAGTTTACCTACTCTCAAGTCACTTGTCATTTTAGGCTAAAGGTGTATCTGTATGCTGTTTGTCATGTGGGTGACAGGGAAAATGAGACTGTGATAAGATTATGAGGCACTGTTTTAATAGATTTTATTCCTACTTAGTGAGAGAAGCTTATATCCCATGGAAAGATGAACAGTTTCTATTCTATTCCTTGTATTCTATTCTATTCTATTCTATTCTATTCTATTCTATTCTATTCTATTCTATTCTATTCCTTCTATTCTATTCTATTCTATTCTATTCTATTCTATTCTATTCTATTCTATTCTATTCCATTCCATTCCATTCCATTCCATTCCATTCCATTCTATTCCATTTCTCCCTTCCACTCACATATTCTTAAGCTTGCCAACAGCCTGGAAGAGGGAGACAGCTGCTGTGATATTGCAGCTTTGCCGGTGGTTGGTAATGTAGCTTTTGACCCATAGGGTTAGTGAATGTTGGAAAAGCTGTGGATGGAGAGGTCAAGTCAGGAGTCATGACACTGTGGACTTCTGGACTGCCAGGTGCCTCTCTTTGTTGTTCCATGAGCATCCTAGTTTAAGGTTGTTCGGAATGGTGGGAATCTGGATTGGAAGAGAGATTAGCAATGTGTGTGCACAACTCAGGGCTCCTACCCAGAGGGGAAATGTAAGACAAGGCACACGGGTAGGGAGCACACGTCCTGCTTTCAAGGCCAGATGGTCATTGGACCTCTGGTTTCCTTCACTGGCAAGTTTACTGATGTTAATTTGAGTGTGGGAGGAGGACGAAAAGATTGGAAAGGGTGGCAGGCAGCTCAAATGGTCGTATTCCACTCACCTCAGGTGCCCCCACAGGTAGGGGCCGGCCGACTCTAGGGAGAGTATCTCAAGAGGCATCCGTCATAACTAACCATTTCCTAATTGTCTAGTATCTTCTGGAAGGAAGGAAATCAATCTTTCTCTATGGTCTTTTATAACATTTACTCCATTTATTCTTTTGAAACTTTTTAGTCACTACGGTCAGTGCTCATTTAACTTTTCAAAAGACAAGAACACATTTTAGGAAGGAGCTAGAGCTCTTGTGGAAACTATAATTTTCATGGTTAAACACTAGCGTGATTTACTCGAGGCGTTGACTACCTGGGTGTAGGCTGGGGTGAAAGCCCTAGCTCTGAATTACAACACCAGAGTCTCTGTCGCCAGGTGCCGTTCCATCTCTGCTCTTCAGTGTCTCCATGCGTACATGTGGATAATCGTATCATCCTCTCAGTGTTGCTGTGAGGATTAAATGAGATAATAATTGTGAAACTCTTGCCAGCACCTTTTCCTGCTTCCTTCAAAGTTAATCTTGGTTCTATGAAGGAACAGAGTTAATTTTTTTTTGTTATTTAACTATAATTTCTCTCTTTTGTGATGCATTTTCATCTTGGGAAATAGCTTTATTTAAGCATGTTTCTCCCCTCCTCCTCCCTTCCTACCTTCCCCTTTTTCTTTTTCCCAAATCCAGAGATGTCTGTTTTTTTTTTTTTTTAAGATTTTATTTATTTATTTTCGAGAGAGACAGAGAGAGAGAGAGAGAGCATGAGCAGGATGAAGGACAGAGGGAGAAGCAGACTCCCTGCTGAGCAGGGAGCCCGACGCAGGACCCTGGGATCATAACCTGAGCCGAAGGCAGATGCTTAACCAACTGAGCCACCCAGGCGCCCTCCTTCCTTCCTTCTTTCCATCCTTCCTTCCAATAAATGGTCAAAGCAGGCAGACACAAAGATAGTCTTTTCTACTTAGTCTAAAGACCAGATTAGTGATTATGTGACTATAGTAAACGAATCAAATTCTATGATAAATTTGAGAAAGACGTTCACTTTAACATTGTTTTGTCTTTTAAAAGAGAGTAGTGTACCTGAAGATTTATCTTATGCAAATACAGTGGAAGCGTTATGTCAGAGACTAACATGCTCCATTTAGAGCGAGGTCTAAGAAAAGCCAGAGCAGAGGGAATCCTAACGAGTAAGCATTTTTATAGATGGACTGTTCCACTGAGATCAGAGAGTGGTTAGGAGAGAGAAGGAGGATGGCTGTAATTAACATTGGATGCTTAAAGCAAGGAAGTCTTATTTCATGGAGCAGGGAAAACCATCCTTGCTGTGTAAATATCATTGCTTCTGCTGGAATGCTGTTCAGTGCCAGTCTCAGGTTGGTGATCAGAGAGCCTCATTCTTGGGATACTTCTCAACCAAGGAGTACTAAAGCTCTTGAGAGAGTGTGAACGTCAAGGTTACCCTTGGCTTTATGGACTTACAGTGATATATTGCGGGGCTCTGTTAGGGAATAGATTTAATTGGCTTTTGGAGGGATTTCAGTTTGAATTTGGACTCTCTAAGCCAGGAGTGGGACCTTTATTTGGCTGTTCATTATAAATAAACAGGTCTTCAGTGAAGCTGTCTCCTAGTCAGAACCTATGGGGCAGGGAGCCCATCATTGAAGGCATTGTTTCTTGTGAATGAAGGGTATGTGACCATAGGAGGCTACATTACAGTATTGTTTTTAAACAGTTAGAGGAGATTACCCTATGGCTTATACTCGGAAGTAACACATTAAATATTTTGGGGGCGTATACTAGCATCAGTCCGTTCATGAATTTTAATACAAGTGTGGGGGAAAAAGAAAAAATTTGTGCCATGCCCCAGCCTGTGGCTTCCCCAGGACATGTCCACGGGGGAAGTCTGACAGACACTGCTCTATCTGAAGGAGACATTTTCTGATGCTACCCTTGAAGGCAACAGTAGGCTGCAGGTGGTGGCAGGACTTGAGGAAATTTCTTTCTCTTTGGGGTCTGGGAAGGAGATGCCGGAAAGGATAGGACCTGAGGCTTGGAAGGGATGGGGTGAGCTTGGAGGCATCCTAGACAAGTGTCTAGATCGTTGTGATTAATATGCTTCCCAACTCTTTTACAAAAACACTTCTGAAGATCCCTAAGGGAATTTATGTAGATTGCATGGGTTTTTTTAAAAATATGCCTTATTACAGCATGGTGACTATAGTTAGCAATACTCTATTGAATATTTGAAAGTTGCTAAAGGGTAGATCTTGAAAGTTCTCATCTTGAGAAAAAAATGTAACTCTGTGTAGTGATGGATAATTAAATGTATTGTGGTAATGATATTGTGCTATGTATACATACACGAAATCATTATGTTGTACACCTAAAATGAAGACAGTGTTGTATGTTAATTACATCTCAAAAAATGTACCTAATAAATTATCTTCCAACTCATAATATTGTAGATGGATCAAGTCCACAAAACCTTTGAAGTGATCAGTATTGCTTTAAAGAAATAGCTGGATTCATAGAGAATTTTTGTTTTGAGATTTAATTAATATTTTTATGAATGTGTGTGATTAATTCCATTTCTTTCACAGTTTTTTTTTTCTTTTTTTTTGAGTATGCTCCATGCCCAGCATGGAGCCCAATGCAGGGCTTGAACTCATGACCCTAAGATCAAGACCCCAGCTGAGATCAAGAGTCAGATGCTCAACCAACTGAACCACCCAGGCGCCCCTTTCACAGTTTTTTGTTTTGTTTACAGTGTGTATGTATGTGTTTTCATTTATGGAAATGGCCAAAGACCTTATTGGAAAACAGAGAGTACAAGCTGGCTTGGGTTTAGCTCAGCTCTGACTCAGGTCTTGTGACCATGAGAGAGTCGCTTCGCTTCTCCTGTCCTCAGTTACTTCAGTCATAAAATGAGAGAACTGATACAGGTGCTTAGATTTGTATGGATATTTGTAAAATAAGTGATGCTGCTTGTGTGTAAATATGCTTTTAATGTGTCTAGGCCATTGCTTATCTTTTTCACTCGCCATTATGAAGGGGACGCTGACATGGAGGCGTGGAGTAGGAATGTGGAGGGGGAGGGGGCAGGTAGTGCAGGACACGGAGCGTTGTGTGGATGCAGACGCTGGTGTTCCAGGAACCGAGGAGGGTTATTAGCACAAGTCTCTGCACCCATGGTCCAAAAAATTACAGCAAAAAAAGAGAGATTTGGACCAAGTGAGCAGTTCCCAATCTGTGTACTCACATCAGCTGGCAATATTGAAAAAACAATGGGAATTGATAAATTATTTTTAGTAAGGACGTTAAATGATGTTAAATGATGTATTACCTTCTTTTTATAAACAAGATGACATTCACATATATAAAATACGGGGAGCATATATTACCAAAAAAGAGACAGGGCTTTAAATTCAACAAATGTACCTTTTGGGAGACTCATCCCACTGTCCTTACTTTTCTAATTTTTTCTTGGCCTGGTAAAAAAGGTATCTTGCATGGTCACAGGCCCTGCGGCTGGTGGTTAGAACCCAGCGAGTGTAGTTTCTGAGAGAGAACTATTACGTGAGTGCTCTCTTAGGCTTTTTTAAAATCCCGAGAGTCGAATGTTTAGTGGTGCTAGTGATGCAGAGACTGGAGAGGAAGAGCAGTTCTTGCTTGTTGCCTTCTTGGGACACCAGCCGAGCTGCTGTGTGTGGATGGAGGGAATGCGTGCGTGAGCGCATGTGCCTTTGCAAACATGGGGAGCACTGAGATGGAACCTTTGCAACCCTGCTGGGATTATCATCTTTAGATCCAGTTTTACAATTAGAAGGGTATGAATAACATAAATAAACTGATGGTGATTTACCTTGCTTTTTTTATTTCATTTCCTGGAGTTTTATGACTTGAGTTTTGTGAAAATCTCCATTATCAGTCGGTGGGTAGCCCACCCATCTAAAATTATTTGTTGAGTGTCTGAGAAATAACTTTTCCCCAAGGAAGTCCAGCATTGACATAGCACTGATTTAATTGTTAAACAATTCTGCTTATTTTTCCATAGGCTTTTGGCCGCATGTAGCCTTCTGGCGTTCTGGGGCCATCCCTAGCCTTGTAGTAGTATTGTCTGTGCGAATTAATCTCCACTGGAGTGGGAAAGCCTGCTTTCAGGGGACTCAGTCTCCCCTTTGTGTTTGGGGGAATGATCGCAACCAGTCATCTCCTGGAGGCAGAGAAAAGTGTATCCTTCTGCCCTATCATGATTCTCTAATTGCACACGACCAATGTCTATCTAGAATGTGAGCTTCCTACTACCAGAAGCCATGATTTCTTGTTGGAAAGTTGTGGTATGTATAGTGACATAATAATCAACATCCCTTAAGAAGAAGCTAGAAAGCACCTTGGATTATTTCTGTTAGCACATGCGTGTCCTCTAAGCTTTGGCTCTTTTCTGCTCAGTCCATTTGGCGGGCAAGAGGCCAAAGTTAGTCTTGGCCCAAAGGCACACCACAGTGGGAGGAGGGTGAGGGAGGGACGTGTCTCCCCTTGTTTAAAGTCACACAAGGACCTTAAAAGACATCCCTCTGATGTCTATACCAGGTTACTCTTTCCCTCAACGAGGGATGTTAAGTTCATTAAGTGGAAATTTTATTGTACTCAACTCCATCTGAATGTTGTGTGTAATTGAATTTACTGTCTATTTTTTTTCTTTTGGTGAAGAGAAGGCTCTCTAAAGATGGGAAAACAAAGGAAAGGGGCTCGTAATACATAGAAAAGGTAGCAGCCTAGAAAATGATGTGTGCGTGAGTTTGTTCAGCTTGCCTCCTGAACTGCCACTGTGTTGTGTGTTCTTGTGTTTGGACTTACCTTTCCTCAACCCCATTCATATCGCCATCTTCCCAGGCTTGACCAGTGCTGGTCAGGCAGGTCTCAGCTCTGCTATATGAGCTTCTCCATGATTCCTCTGCTCCACGTGTGCTTATCGAGCACCAGCAAAGCAGCAAGCAGGTGATGGGGCCTGGGTATGAGAAAAAGATACAAGGCCACGTTTGATGAGCATGGATTCTTGTGCAGGAGAGAGATGGGTAGTGTAGGAGGAAGGTCTGGAGTCCAGGAAGCCTTTGCAAAAGGAGGTGAAGCCCATCTTGAGGGAATGGACTTCATCAGACAAAAGGGACTTGCAAGAAGGAACTGTGTGAGGAGGGATGAAAGGACGCTGATTTGAGAGGTGGCATCAATTCAGAAGTGAGCGCAGGGTGACTTGAGGGTGGGTGTCGGTAAGAGTGGCTGCAGGGAGGTTTGACAGGTAGGGCAGAGGCAGTGGCTGGAGCCAGGCCCCCTCACTGTGGTTCCCACCGTCCCCAGCAGAGAGCCTCAGCACTGACTGCACCTGCCTTGTGCCATCTTGTTCCTTTTCTCACCTGGGCCCTTACCGACATTTTCCCCTTGCTCGGAGTGTACCATTTCCCCAGATCTTCCTATCTTTAAGGCACAGTTCTCATGGCACTTGCTCTAAAGAGAATTTGTAGACTTCTTGGGCCTTCTGTGCAATGCCTTCTGTTTCTAAACTTCTTTTTTCTGGTAGAATTTACATAATATAAAATTGACCATTTTAACCGTTTCTTTTTTTTTTTTTTTTAAGATTTTATTTATTTATTTGGCAGAGATAGAGACAGCCAGAGAGAGAGGGAACACAAGCAGGGGGAGTGGGAGAGGAAGAAGCAGGCTTCCAGTGGAGGAGCCTGATGCGGGGCTCAATCCCAGAACACCGGGATCACGCCCTGAGCCAAAGGCAGCCGCTTAACGACTGAGCCACCAGGCGCCCCCATTTTAACCATTTCTAAGTGTACGCTTCTGTGGCATTAAATACCTTCACGTTATTGTGCACCATCACCACCATCCATCTCCAGAACTTTCTCATCTTCCCAAACTGAAACTCTGTGCCCTTAAATACCAGCTCCCCCTTTCCCCATTTGCGCCAGCCCTGGCAACCACCAATCTGTCTTCTGTCTGGGACTTTGATTACTTTAGGAACTGGAATCATACGGTATTTTTGTGACTGGCTTCTTTCACTTAGCATAATACCTTCAAGTTTCATTCATGATGTAACATGTGTCAGAAGTTCCTTCCTTTCTAAGGCAAAATAATATCCCGCTGTATGCATATACCACCTTTCATTTATCTCTTCATTCCTAGACGGACGCTTGGGTTGTTTCCACCTTTTGGCTGTTGCCTAAGACTGCTGTGCACGTGGGTGTACCAATATCAGTTTGAGTTCCTGAGTTCACTTCTCTTGGGGTGTTCCTTTACTTTTATTATTTTTATTTGTTTGTTCGTTTTAGAGAGGGAGGCAGGAGGGGCAGAGGGAGAGGGAGAGAGAGAATCTCGAGCAGGCTCCACGCCCAGCTGCACACGGAGGCCGACGAGGCCGACGTGGGGCTCAATCTCACAACCCTGAGACTATGACCTGAGCCGAAATCAAGAGCCGGGTGCTTAACCGACCGAGCCACCCAGGCGCCCCGGTGTTCCTCTATGTTTAAGAGGTTAGTTGAGTCTGTGTTACACAATTTGGTGTGAAATCATTTATTGTTCCTTTATCAGTGGTATTATTATCACACTTTGGAAGACCTCCCAGGTGGCATGGAATAGGCGCCTCGTGTACAGCAGCAACCGTGGCCACTCACAGTTACTGAGTGCTTGCTTCGTACGAGGCAGTCCCGTGCCTGCTTCACATGCGGTAACCCATTTCTTCCTCCGAATAACCTCATGAGAAGAACATTTACCATCCCTATTTTACAGATGGGAAAGCAGAGGCACTGAGCAGTTATGTATGTATAAGGGCAGGTAGCAGATAAGAGGTATATATTATTAACTCTCACAGCACCTCCGACCAGCAGATTTTATCATCTTCATTTATTCACATGAGAAAATTATTGCTCTGAGCAATTCA
>NW_024427107.1:39264436-39497019 GCF_017311325.1 Ursus maritimus | reverse complement strand
GGCATTCCTAATAGCATCCAGTTACGAAGCAACAGAGTTCAAATACCTTGTTTACTTGACTCCAATTCCCATGTCCTTTCCACTGCAGTGTATTTTACTTTTCTATTCTATTCTATCCTATCCCATCCTATCATTTTATTTTTAATCAGATTGCACATTCTTGAGAGACAAAAACATCCTTCCGATTCTTTTCCAAGTACAGAGTCAGTGATCACGACATAGTTGATTTCTCATTGTTAGGTTAATAAGCAGATAAATGGATAGGATTCAAGGAAAGGACACAATAGTTCTGAGTAGAGACTTGAGGAATTTGAGGACAAGGAAAGGGGAGGAAGTAATTTTAAACAATACTTTCACGAAGAAATGAGTGCTCAATAACCACTGTTTTTCTTTTGTATTTCTGTACTCTATAAGTATGTCGTAAGACACGGAATGCAGTGTTACATATGCTGCATCCCGTGGGAAAAAAACCCCATTGATTAT
This sequence comes from Ursus maritimus, assembly GCF_017311325.1. NCBI lineage: Eukaryota > Metazoa > Chordata > Mammalia > Carnivora > Ursidae > Ursus > Ursus maritimus. The sequence goes on along the minus strand of NW_024427107.1, from coordinate 39,496,536 downwards.
TCACAAGAGTTACACTACTCTCGTGAATTATTAAAATTTGCTAATGAGATGAGAAGCAGCCCCAAACTCCCATCAGGCTGCTCTTTCTGCTCCTGCCATGGAGGGGCCTTTTCTGTGAAGAGGGGAGAGCTTGCGGGGAGCCAGACTGGGAGGGGATGGCTGACAGGGAGAGTCAGTGTGAGGATGGATGGCCCCAGAGGGAGGAGGGCACGCGTGAATTGAGAAGTAGGATCCATCCATTATATAAAAATAAACAATAAGCAACTTTGGAATCGCGATGCTGTATTTCCTTCTGGGATTCAAATGACTACACAAACCACTTGAGCTTCATTTTTATGGTTTATGAAGCTCAAGGGAATTATATGCTCGTAATTTATAGTTGCTGGTTCCATGTAGTGTTTATGGCTCCGTATGCTATGTATGATGATATCGTGTGCATGCCTGTACACAGGCTTTAATTAATGACCTCGAGATTATCCTTGGCCTGACTTATTGATGTCTGTGTTGGAAAACATGTGCTTCCATCCTGAAAAAGAAGAGCGGTTCAGGGCCAAGAGCAGTAGCCTGGGAGTTTGGAGTGAAATTTCATGCCACTTGCAGATTCAGTCGTCGGAATTCTGCGTGTATTGTGCACCTTTCCAGCTCATCGCCTAAGCTTTTGCAATAAGTGAAGCAATTAAAAGTTAAATTAGATTCTGAATCCCTCTGAATCAATTTCTTTCCTATATGTTTTGGAGAGTGCAATGGACATAAAAGTGGCAATTGATTTTGGGGGGTTATTCTTTTTCTGAGAAGAGTGAGTCTTCTCCATTTCCTGGAGTTGGGAGGGAGCCCTGCAGTGGACCCGTGCAAGCATGTCTTTTGGGGTTTCCATTTGTGAAGCGCAGAGGGAAAGCCAGGAATGCAGGTTGCAATTTTATTAACTTTTTTCTTTAGAGTGGCTCTTGCTAAAACTAGATTTTGGAGTGCTAAAGTGACTTAATTAGATTGAGATCATTAGTGGTTTTCAAACTTTTAAAAATCCATAGATCTCTTTTTTTAAAGAAGGGGATGTGTAGAAGCTGATGGAACAGGTACAAGAGTAGCTGCCCTCGTCCCTTTGGGTATTTGAGAAGCAGTGAGGCTCAGTGGCTAAAGTATGAACTGTGGGGGTAGACTGCTTGGGCTCAGGTCCCAAGTTTTCCCACTTACTGAGATGGGCAAGTTACTTAGTTTCCTTGTACCTCCTATAAAATGGGGATGATAAGAATAAAAGCTGCCGCATGGGGTTGCTGTGAGGATTAAAGAAGAGAGTTGCTATGAGTTAAGTGCTCACAACACTACTTGCTGTGATCCCTCCTATCAGCTGCTGCTTGTACTGTTGAACCTACCCCACAGCTCAGTGAAGCAGCTTGAACACCTCAGAGTTATTCAGATATTCACTGTATACCTACCGTGTGCCAGGCACAGGTCTAAGAGCTGGGGAGATGGTGGTGAACCAAACAAAGTCTGCTTTTCTGGCTCTTAGATTCTGTTGTTCTAGCCCAGGGGTTGGCAAACGTTTTCTGTAGGGGGCCAGACACTCAGTGTTTCAGGCTCTGCAGCCCATCCTGTCTCTGTCATCGCTGCTTAACCTTGCCATTGTAGCACCAAAGCAGTTACAGGTAATATGTAAGTGAATGGGCATGGTTGTGTTCTAATAAAACTTTATTTACAAAAACAGGAAGTGGGCTGTATTTGGCATGAGGGCTGAGATTTGCTTCCCCCTGTTCCAACCTAACCTCTCCTTTTATGAACTAGACAGTTGAGGCTCAGATTACATAATAGTGACAGAATCAAAACCAGAACATTGTTTCAGACATCCTGTGCAATACTTTTTCCTTTTTCCTGTGTTCTCTGGCCTACTGGCTTTGTGAGGACCCATTTTTTTCCCTTCCTGTCTTTTATCAAACTGCACAGTGAGTTGGGTACAAGTGGGGTGACCGAGAGTCTTACCAGTAGATCCTGTGATTTGTTTGCTTTTGTATCTATATTCAGAATGGTGTATTTGCTCACTCAACAAATAATTATCAGGTGCCTACTACGGACTAGGCACTGTTCTGAGACACAGGGACTACTGGTTCACAAAGCAGACAAAGATCCCTGCTCTCTTGGAGCTTACCTTCTATAGGGGAGGAGAGAGATAGCAAACAATACACAAAATAAATAAATTATCAGATGATGAAGAGGGTCTAAGGCATAGGAGCAGGTTGTGGGGCTTCCACAGAATGGTCAGAGCAGGCCTCACGAAGAAGGGGAAATTTGAGCAAAGCCTTGAAGGGGATGGGAACATTGGCAGAGCGAAACCAGAGCAAAAGCCTTTTGGGCAGAGGCAGCTGCTGGAGCAGAGATCGTGGGCCGTGTCAAGAGTGTTGAAAGGATGGCAAGTAGGCTGCTGTGGCTGGAGAAGAGTGTATGGGGGCCGTGTAACAGAAGACAAGGTGGTGATGGGTGGGGGATGCTTGTGTGTGATGGAGAGCCATGCAGCATTCTGAACAGAGGTATTCATTGCTCTGAAAGAACAGGCTCGCTCGCATCTGCTGTTGGGAAGGGGAGATGGAAGCAGAGGCCGTTGCACTGATTCAGACGAGAGGTGATATTGACTCAGGCCGCAGTAACAGTGACGGATAGAGGAAGTGAGAGGAAGTCGGATCCTGAGTACGTATTTTGGAGGTAGCATTGATAGGCATTTGCAATAGATTGAAGGTGGCATATGAAGAACGATAGGAGTTAAGGACGACCCTCTGCTTAGAGAATTTATAGGATTCCTAGGCTGATCGATCACACAGCGCAAGAACTTTCTTTTGTTAGACGAGAGAACCGAGGTACAAAGAAGAGTGACTTGTCCAGGTCCCAGGAGCAAGCAAGTGGCCCTCCATCTGGGGACACAGCTCTATCCCTCTTTTCTATTCTCCATCATTTATCTTCTTGGGTTAATCTTCTTCCTGCTTCCCTGACCGTAGAGCTAGGTGGCCCTGTACTCTTTCTGATGTATCCTGTTTTTACCTACGCTGCCACGAGATTTTCCTCTCTTTTTCGAATTGTCTGCTTACTGTCTCCGCCTCTGTTTGGCTCTCTGAGGGCTCCTGACATAGTGTTTCACACATAGGAGGTGCTTTATTAATGCCGTATGAAGATAAAACGGTTTTCAAATGGTCTTCTCCGAATTTACAGCCATTCTAAAATCTTGTTCTTTTATAGTTTTTTTTCCCTTTCATTGATTTTCCCTTACATGTTTTCTTTATTTTTTCCTTATGGAACCTCTATTTGGATTTGCTTTATGTTTTCTATTTTAAGAGTTTCCCTAGAGCCTGTCACTTTGAAAGGGAAAGTCCTTTGATTTTCATTTTAAATTACATCTGTTAAACACTAACACATCAGGTAGTAAGGCATTTGATATTTTAAATCTCTCTTTTTACTTTCTTTGGTTCCTCAACAGGTCTCTCGGGAGGCATACAGGTTCAGAGTGTCTTGAAATTGTGCCAGTAATGCGGCACCGTTGTCGCGGTGTGTATGAGACTTGAACGTGGGACGTGCAGCTGGGTAATGCACGGATTGCCCATGCGCAGACTGTAGTGCCTCTGTCTAAACGCGGTCCTGGCTCCTGCCATTACTCTCAGTCGAGCGTGTGCTACAGAAACCACCAGGTGTCAACAATGGCAGCAGCCGTGCCCTGACTAAATCTTCTCAGGATGTAGGTGCGTCTGCTGGAAGCATCTTCCAGAACTGTTAGTTGCTGAAATTGCAAATTCACATAACCCTTTGCTTTTAACCAAATGATTGCTCCAAGTCCTGCAGGGTACAAGCAAGAAAAAAGAAAAAAAAAAATCAAGTTAGTGTATCTAAGGGGTAAAATATCTATTAAATACTGGAACCTGGAAGATATTTTTATTCTTTTGCATATTTTCTTGAGGGATATGTGAGTCTTTCTGTTGTCCCAATAAGGGCTATGAATAAGCAAGATTATTGGTTCCCTATTTTTGGTTTTATGACCCATTGTTTGTAGTCTTATTCTTTTGAATTCAATGACAAAATGGTAGCTAATGTTTATAGCCTGGCATCATGCTGAGTATCCTACGTGCATGCTTTAATTCCTATAGCAACCCAACACCATACATCTGAGGTAGATGCTGTTATTATCATTATTCCCATTTTACAGATGAGGAATGAAGTTAAGTAACTGGCCCCATGACAGTGTATGTAGAGCCTGTGACATACTTGTTATCACAAGTGGTATTTGCGTGGCTACAGGCTCTGTGATACTGTGCTGGCTTATGTCCCGTTTTTCCTTATGTATATTTTAAATTATGATCATTTGGAGAGTATAGACTATATCTCAATAAGCTTTAAGGTTAATTTGTGTTTCATTTGGTTTATTATATTTTATGAAAATTCCCATTTTCGCAATGCTTTTACAAATAATTTCTCCCTTAATTTTAGTGTTCTGTGGACACTCACCCTATTTTCCTAGCCTCGAAGTCACACTGATCTTTCTAAATGTGAAGAAGATCTTCCCAGTACTTCCTGTCCCCTTTTAACTTCCCCCATCCCTCACCTCTCCCCGCATCTGTTGCTTTCCAGTATTCAGAGCAATTTCCTATCTCTTACTCCATTCATTCTTCAAACCAGTCATCTGAGGTAAATGTTATTCTTCCCATTTTGCTGTTGAAGAAGTTGAGCACGAGAGAAGTGATTTGACTGGAGAGATGAAGAGAAGGGAAGTCAGAGAGATTCAGAGTGTGGGCAAGACTTGATCCACCATCATGGCTTTGGAGGTGAGGAAGGTCACAGCCAAGGGATATGGGCAGCCTTGAGACGCTGGGAACAACTCTGACAAAGAGCTGGCGAGGACACAGGGACCTTAGTCCTATAACCCCGTGGACCTCAATTCTGCCAACAACCTGAATGACCTTGGAAATGTGTTCTCCCCTTGCGCCTCCAGAAAGGAATGCAGCCCTGCCAACACTTTCATCCTGCCACGTGCAACACTTACCAAAGGACCTGCTGAGCCGTGCTATGCCTGGACTCCTGACTCATGGAAATCAGGAAGTAATACAGTTGTTGTTTTAAGCTGCTGAATTTAGGATAATCTGTGGCAGCGACAATAGGCTACAAATACAGTTTAGTGGTAACTCAGGTCCTGATTCCCAGTTCCATGCTGTTTCCACTGGTTGCCCAGGACAGCACTCAGCACTGTGGTCTCTAAGGGTGGGAGGTCCATCAGCCCCAGGTATGCACAGGAGGATCCATTTAAGTAAAGAAAGAAAACTCAGCTTTGAGAGAAGAAGAGAGAAACAGACCAAAACAAACAAACAAACAAACAAACCAAAAACCAAAAAAAAAACAACCTCACAAAAAACCAAAAACCAAAACAAAAAAAACACCACCACCAAATCAAAACAAAAAAGCCCAAAAATACCCCAAGCCCCACAAACCTCCAAAAAACAAAAAACAGGTTTACCGAGATGGCTGGTTGTTTGGACTAACTGATCGTGATGTTTGACTGAATCGATGTAATATAGTGAGCTGCTTCTGAGCAGGTATTCTTCTGATTCATTTTTTTAAAGTCTTCCAAACCTCTAATCTGGTACTTTGCACCAGATTAATAATAAGATCTTGCAGAATGAATGGGTAGACTTAAAATGGTACAATGAAAGCAATAAGGTTAAAAAGAAGTTTTAAGGTTAAAAAGAAGCATTAAGAACATAAATTACAGTGATATCTCTTCTTTAAGAGATAAATAACTCTCCCGGATAAGTGACTACTTTCGTTAGACCACAGGATCTCAAGGGGACTGGCAGTACGATTAATTGTTTCTAGGGGTATTCAACAGAACTGTCAGAATAATCTAGCTACATGTTTATAATGCCTGTTATGCTCCAGATGTCGTTCTAAGTACTTTCCGTATAACAACTCATTTAATGCTCACAATAACCATATTGGTTTGGTACTAATATCACTCCCTTATTAAAAGTAGGTAAAGCAAAGCACAGACAGGTCGAGTAACCTGCCCCAGGTGGCATAGCTAGTAATTATCCGGGCAGGGATCCAAGCCCAGCCGGCTGGCTTCAGAGTCTTTGCCGCTCAGCACTGTGGTCTGTTGCTTCTCCATGATAAGAAGTAGGTAAGCAAGCTTAGGAGGACTCTTCTGGTTCCTTCGAGCGTAAGTATTTCTCAAATCTTGGGCTCACCAGGAATCATCAGGACCACCTTCCTTCCTCAAGGACTCTGAGTATGGGACCAGAATAGGAAAGCCCAGAGTGGGGTGTCCAGTGTTGCCACGGAGAGGAATAGGGGGGGATCTTGGCACAAAGAGCTTTCTGGTCTTGGGACAACTGAACTTTCTGAGCCATGGTTTTCTCATATTGTCAACATGCAGCTGATGGTACCTGTTGGATAATGCTGTTGCGTGGATTAAGTGAAATAATGGGGATAAAGCATAATGTGTCAGGCACAGAATGTAACAGGTGCTTAATAAATCTTTGTTGAACTGCACTGCACGCACATTCTGAGTGGTTCAGGAGCCCAGCAGATGTTAGAACACAGGAGAAGAGGATATGCAGCCTAGCTTTGCCTACACAGCATCTTTGTGGTCACGTTTGTGTCTTAGTACAAGTACACCAGGGCTGGAATACGTGCTTCTCTTTTTGTCAGTTGTCAGTTCCTAGTGGTAGTAATGGTATATTATGAATGTATTATATTATGAATGTACTTGAAAGTATTCCTTCAGAATTCTAATAGCCACAAGTCCCTTGGGCATTAATGAACCTTAATCAAAAGGCCTGCATGATTTTTATTCACTTCCATCACATCTGTGCTTCCTTGAGTCTTCCCCCTCTCTGTTGGGAGGACCACTGTTCACCCTTGCATTCTCTTTTCCTCACTTGTTCTGAGAGGGTCACTGTTCATCCATGCATTCTGTCTCCCCTGTTTCTGTTGGGAGGACTTCCGTATATCCCTGTGTTCAGGCTTACCACCCTGGATTTTCCTTGACTGCTCTCTTATTCCCATACCCCATACCCCATCCCTCAGTGGATCCTGTTAGCGCTGCTTTCACAACCTGTCCTGACTCTAACCGCTTCTCTTCTATTCCACCACTACTAGATTAATCCTAGCCACGATCACCTCTTGCCTGGATCACTGCAAGAATCTCCTTTGGTCTTGCTTCCTCTCTTGCCCTTCCGGTATACTCTCCATGGGCAGCCAGAGTGATCCCATCACTCCTCTGTGCTCACTCCAGTGACCTTCTGTCACATTCAGAACACAACCCAGTGTCTAACCATGGCCTGTGAGGTCCCTCAGAGTCCTGCCCCTAACTATCGCTTTGTCTTCGTTTCCATTTCTCCTGCCCGCTGTGCTCAGTCCTCTGGCCTCCTTCCTTCTGCTTTTGGAGCACTCCCAGTGGCCTCCCACCTTGGGCACTCCATGTTCACTGGCTGTTCCCTTCTGACAGACTCTTTCCCCAGAACTGCCCGTGGCTGCTGCTTCTTATTTGTCATGTCTCTGCTCGAACTTTATCTCCTCAGAGAGCCCTTTTCAGTGTTCGTTGCTGTCTCTCCCCTAACCCTGCTTATTTTCCTTCGTAGCATCTGACTTTTTTTTTTAAACTACATATTTATTTGCTTTTCTGTTCTCTGTGTAGGATGTACAGGGATTCAACACCTGGAATCACGATTGGCACATATCATGAGTTTATTAAATATTTGGAATAAATGGATGAGTGAATTATTGAAGAATTAAAAATGAATATAGAAGAAGGAATTGGATATTTAAAAAAGATTTCTTCTGAGAGCAACAAGGGAGGTGGATGGTCGTTTACCTAGGGGTGATTCCCTCCCCCTGACAGCAAAAGGAAATTTAACTACCAGGGAATAAAGTGAGCCTGAGTTGAGGTAGTCGTCCCCACCACTCTGTTTTATACACCTGTTGCCTGCCGTGGGGCCCCATCCTGCTGGTTGGAGGCTTAGGGAACAGCACCTGATTGGCCGTTACCAAGCAGAGCAGCTGTGTGCTTTCCTCTCTTCCTCTGTGTGTGGGGTCTCCCTGGGAGTGGGCCTACAGAAGCTTGGAGGAGGTTATTCCCTCCCCGGACAGTTCGGGAGGTACCAAGAGCCTGTTTGTCCACTTGGGAGGAAGGGTCCTTCAGGAGAAGCTCACTACTTTGGCTGCACAGCAGAGCTGTTCTCAGGGAACCTCTCCAAGGAGTTTCTGCACAGGCCTCCCAGGTAGAGCTGCAATCTGTAGCAGTGTTAGGCCTCTTTATATTCCAGTTTCATCTCTACCCATTGATTTTGTCATTTGGAGCTTATAATGGAAATGAGGATAGCTGGTATGGATGGAGCAGTTACCAGACGCTTCTCTCTGTCTTATAGCTGGGACCCTCCTGGGGAATCAGCTGAATGGGCGTTTGCTTCCTGAGCTCTTCTGTGGGTTTCACCAAGTCAAGGTTGCCTTGAAGGTGGTCATCAATTCTGTAGATGGTTCATATTGTAGAGTGTGAAAACTGATGAAAGAATTAGGACCAGCCCCCAACATAAAAGCTTAAAGGAGAACATAAATATATAACTTGTGACAATTTATAGTAATTTTAGGAATACACTTCGCTTAAACAGGAGGAAAAATACATTACATTTGGTCAGTTTCCCTCTATGCTATTCTTGGGGGACAGTGGGATCTTTATTTTTCTGTAGATTGCTTATGATGCTAGTGCTTTAAGGAAGGCTGATATTTATTTTGCTTTAAGAAAACTAACGATAGGGGTGCCTGGATGGCACAGGCGTCTGTCTGCCTTTGGCTCAGGTCATGATCCCAGGATCCTGGGGTCCGGCTCCCTGCTCAGCGGGGAGTCTGCTTCTTCCTCTCCCTCTGCTCCTCCCCCTGCTCATGTATGCACGCGTGCTCTCTCTCTCTCAAATAAATAAATAAAATCTTAAAAAAAAGAAAACTAAAGATACACATGGTGGCATATCACATGTATGTAGAGGTCAGTCTGGAATACAACTTTGATCTGGAAAAGTAAATGGAAAAGGACTATGACGATACGAAGCAGAAGACTCATGTCCTTGCATGAAAGCCAGGCCCCTGAGCACTTTCTGTTCTTGATTTCTATTTGGTATTCTAGACTCAATGTTTTCAATTGTCTTCCTTCCTAGCCCAGTTGAGAAGCAGCAAACTGGGCAAGGACAGAGGAGGTTTCAAGTCCAAGTCATACTGATGGAAGAGAGAAATGACAGCTGACAGCAAGGGAGGTGACAGCAAAACTTAACCAGCAATGCAGGACTGCTGTAGACTAGCTTGGAATTGTTGGGTTTTGTCTGCAAGTCCAAGACAGACACAGTGGGGCTTGCCTTCAGGCAAGACACCCACGAAGGAAACATTGGAGGGAGGCACTCTTCATTTTTATTATTGCATTTATGATTTCTAGCATTTCCTTTCAACTCTTTCTTAGAGTTTCTGTCTCTTTTCTTACACTACCCATGTGTTTTTGCCTTGAACTGACTTTGCCTGTCCATCTACTTTTCCCATTAGAGTCCTTTCTATATTAATCATAGTTATTTTCAACTCCCTGTGTGATAATTCCAACTTCTGTGTCATATCTGAGTCTGGTTCTGATGATGGTTTTCTTCTCTTCATACTGTGTTTTTTCTTGCCTTTTGTCAGATCTTGTAGTTTTTTGTTGAAAGCTGGGCATGTTGTATTGCATAATGAGAACTAAAGGAAGTAGATCTTTAGTGGGAGGGTTTATGTTAATCTGGCTAGGAGTTGGGCTGTGTTTAATGCTTATTTTAGCTGTAGGTACTGGAAGCTTTAGCTTTTCCCTTGTTTTTGTTCTCTCTCTTGGCTTTGAGGCTTCCCTACATACTACTTCTTGGAGAGAGTCTGCATCTTACACTTTCTTTATCTGTAATTCACTATTATTACACTTGAGTCTGTTGGTGAGGTGATGGTGTGTGTGTGTGTGTGTGTGTGTGTGTTTGTGTGTGTGTTTGTAAATGTTCTATGATCTTCTGAATAAGTCTCGGTCCTAGGCTCATAGAGAGCCTTTGTGTTGGACTATAGCCTTCACAAGGGTTTCTGTCCCTCTTCCAGTGGTATAGCTCTTTCTCCCTTGCCCTTTACTTCATATTGGGGCTACAGTTTTCCCAACTTATTTCCTGGAAGTCCAGGAATTGACTATAGGATTCCTACCCATGTCCACCTCCCTCCCCTCAGCTTCCTACAGGAAGGCTATAAGGTGCTGGAGTGGGGAGGAATTCCTTTCCCCCAGGTAGGATAAGGTTTCAAAATTGTGCAGAGGTGAATTCATTTTCCCTAGAGAATAGGCCTTTGTTATGGTGATGGCTCTAGATGGGTTTCACAGGGATCACTTGGCTAGGAGGGGATCTTTCTCAGATCCTTATTGTCAACCTGGTGGTGTTCCTGGAGGGAAAGCTCAGGAAAGTCCCCTCGTTTCAAGACTGTGGACCCCAGGAATTTCTCACTTTTACCCTAGTTTACACTGAGCCTCCAGCAATTTGTCAGAATTACCAGTTCCTACCAGTTTATTGCTCCTGCAACTTCTGCTCCAGGTAAACAGATCTCAGTTATATTTCTTGGGGTGTATCTATCTCTCCAGATTCCAGGGAGGCAATTTGCCTCATTACCTCAATTTTATGATAGGTCCAAGCAAATTAATTGATTTTCAGTTTGTCCATTTTTTTCTCCTTGTAAGGATGGGAACGATGATTTCCAAGATCTTTACATGTCAGAGCTGAGATCAAAGTGCCTCACTCCAAGTCTTATTGTTTATATCCTAGTCCTGTTACTTCTGTTTCCAAAATGTCTTTTGAAATATTCTCCGCTTTAGTTAAGACATCTTGATTTCTGTCTGGATCATTGCAGTGGTCTCCTGACCATTCTCTGTATCGCCAGTAATGCATGCATTTAGTAGATCCTTTAAGTCTCATCTTAGGACTGTCGTTATAACGTCTTCTAATGGCCCATTCACCTTAGTAGAGGATACAGTGTCCTCCAACAGCCGCTGCCCTCTAGTCCCTAAAAATGTAGTAGAAAAGACCAAACGTTCACGGTTTGGAGACAAAAATGTGGATGCATTTTATAAGAACTTTAAAATTACTTATTTAATTTCTGTTGCTTCAGTTAAATGATCCCTGTAAAGTGGGGCATGTTCACAGAGGAAAACAGATCAAAGAGAACTAAAATTCAGCTACAACAAATTTTAATATATGATCTATTTATTGATATACCATGTATGTTTCTTCCTGGCCACACTAACATACCCATATTTCGTACCTGTACTGAGGAAGGGACTGGATTGAAACATCTTTTTTTTTGGCCACAACTCCAATAAAGTTCTGAGGGTTGTGATGTGACATGCATTCTGTCAGAGCACACATGAGACTGGACACAGGTAAGATGAGGGCCCCTAGCACAAGCCTTTGACCTATTTTCAACTTCAGACACTCTTAATTCACTACCAAAGACCAAATGAAGTGATAACTGTACTGCATCAACAGTCTGGAATTTAGCTGGCCCTGGAGACATGGCATTAGTGTCCTGTGGGTGAGGTCTAAATTAGATGGCGGTCAGGTATGTATGTCTGCAGCGGTGGTCATTACTGTGGGCAGATGTGCACAGCTAATGGCTGGCAGTGGAGATTGCTGCAGGGGGAATTCCTTGATAAAAATGAGTTAAAATGAGACAATGGATTATCCAGAAGGGTGCTTTTCTACCGACTACACTTTTATTGGTGAAGGCAATCAAAGGAAAAAAATCGAGCCATTAAAAATGAAAGCCACTATAATGTATTTATTTAATATCATCTATGTAGCACACAAGTGTATGCATATATATGAATTTTTTTTTTTTTTTTAGGCTGAGTAAACTAAAGGAAATACTGCTTTTATTTTTTTCCCAAATAAATGTAGATGGGAGGCTGGTACATTAAAGCAATGTAGGAACCTAATGTACTGGGGCAGAGGGACTACTTGCAAAAAAGAGTTAAATCTTTATGCGTGTAAGCCAAACTGCCCATGATCTCATTACACCACAGAGAGCTTGCAAGCATAGCTCCCCAATCACAAAGAAAAATCAGCGCACAAGTGACCTGTGTATTAGCATCTCTGCAAATCTCAGGCAGGAGCTGAGATTTATATACACTTTACACACCCCTGAGGAAATACCCATTTTATGCCATTGATAGGCCAGATGTATTTTTCTCTGTGAAATGTGATCAGAATGTAATTAGAAGAAAATACACTGCGTATTCAAAAACAAATAGACAGTATTCTTTAAAACTCCATGGTAATTTAGAACAGGCAGCAATATCAAATTATAGGAGTCGTATGGAAGGCTTATTACTGTGTGATTGGGCCTATGTGGTTGTATTAGCAACACTGCACTGGTTTAGTTCTACAGCCATTGAGATGAATTGAAAATTTCACATGTCCAAAAAATCTTTGTTTCTGAATACGATTACTTATGCAGTAAAATATCTTACATTAGATAGTGTGATTCCTTAAAAATACCAATGTGGATTTGAGTCTTTTTTTTTTTTTTTTTGGTCCTCAAAACCAATTTTACATGGAAGGAAGAAATTGAAGATGGCTTTGGGGGACAAATACACACATTTCTAATAGAACTTGCTAGAGCAGTACACAGGCTGCTATTATTCTATCGCATCTGTGCAGTTTACTGTAACAAAGTGACTAATATGCTTTAAATTTTGAACTTATGGACTCAACTATTTTAGTGTCATATTAAAATACACAAAAACCTGACACATCTAATTTCTATGTACTCCCAAGTAGTATAAAATTATATGTGTATTTGTAATGTTTAGGCATTTGAATGGATTATGTGACATACGCGTGGACAGTTATAAACAGGAACATGAATAAAACATGGTCAAATGTATAAACAACACAGACACCAGCCAGAAGAATTGTCTGTGTGCGTGATGAATTAGGATGAAAATTCATCCTTGAATCTTTTCTAGACTTTGGATCACAATATTTTATATAAGACTGAATATAGGAAATATCGGTGGGGGGAGAGCATAATTTATAACCTGTGTACTACAAGGATTTTAATCCTTAGTTTTATATGAACCAAAAAGATGAGTTAAAACATTGTTAATGTTTCTAAACCTCTCTGAAGAGGTCCAAAGAGAGTATGGATTAGTGGCAATGAATTTAAAGACAGGATTAACAAGGGTTGCTTCCGAATTGAAGGTATTAAGAACCAATTTTACAAAACAGAATATTCTCATAAGCAGATTTGAGCATCATCTGGGACTATTGATGAGTTCCAAGGAACCAGTAACCCATAGCCTTGTGCTGGTATTGGCCAAAACCTTACCAATGTGAAGAATGTCTAGAGAAAAGGAAAGTTCGTGGGTACACATTAAAGACTGACACAAGACATGGGGCAGTTTAAAATTCTTTGATAGTCCTCCCATGGAGAGGCAGGCTCAGGTCTGTCCCCTCTGAATTTAGGTGGGTCTGGGACTATTCTGACCCACAGAACGCAGCAAAAGTAATGCAGCGTGATTCTGAAGCTGGGTCAGGAGAGGCTGTGCGGTGTCCACCCAGTTCCCTTTGCAGAGCTCAGGCTGGGAGAAGCCAGCCCCCCTGTAAAGAAATTTCACCACCCTGAGACTTCCGTGCTGGAGAGGTCACTTCCCTGTGCCTAGGGCGACAGGCAGTTGAGCCTACAGGTGGCTGCACCTTGAGGTCTTGGCCAGCACGGAGGAGCAGAGAAAAGCTGTGCTCCCTTTTCCTTCTCCCCGTCTCTGATCCAGGGAACCCATGGGAATGATAAAGTTATTGTACACGACTTCGTTTTGGGGATGTTTGCTTCACAGCAGCAGTCACTGGGGGAAGCCAGTATTTCCCAAACTGACCTTTCATAATGGCCACTTGGGGAGCAAGTTAAAAACAGATTCCCATGTTTCACTCGTGGGCATTCTGACTCAATAGGTCTGGCTGGGAGTAGGGGTGGAGAAATCTGTTTTTAACAAGTGGCATGGAAAGTTAACTATGATAAAATGAGTCCAAGATGCCACGTGATTTGTTGGTCGGTTCTGACATATGAATTTTTCATGACAAACATATTTCTTTGATTACTTGGAATGGGCTCACGGGCCTGTACTTTCCTTATTTTAAGACCATAGAACACACCACTTAAATGCTTATCTGTTTTTCTAGTCCCAGTTGTGGAGAAGCAGTGAACAAGACAAGACACTCTCATAAAGTACTAAATCAGAGCAGCGAGAGGGAGGAAAACGAGGTTTGGCATAGGAGGGAGTTTTAGGGAGGCAGTGGGACTGCAGTTAGGCCTCTGATGCTGACAGCACTGGAAGTGGCTTAATGGAGAAGGAAGGTATCATGGGTGGAAGAAGGAAGCAAGAGGGAAGGCAGACAGTGAATGATTCCATCATAGCACCAGGGATACCCGATTGCACTTGTTTATTACTATTACTACTTCTAACGACAATGACAGCAACCCAGACCACACTGTATGGAGTGTTTCCTTTGTGTGCATTGCCTTCATTGGCTCTCATCTGTCTCCTGCCTTCCTAGTGCCAGCACCGCATCGAGCTCCTCTTTGTACCCTGTGATTGGTGTGGTGCCTAGCACATGTGGGCAGGCCCACCGATGTTTGTTGAATAATAATAATAATGATAATAACTGATAAGAGGTAATATTTATGGGGCACTTCCTATGCACCAGACTTTGTGCTAGGCACTTTAAATCGATTATTCTAGTTCATCCTGATAGCACATCTATCACAGAATAAGATCCTTATCCCCATTTTACAGAAGTGAGAACTGAGGCAGATTTGTGACTTGCCCAAAGTCATGCAGATTGGAAATGGTGGCCCCTGCATTCTGGCCTAGGCAGTTGGACTTTGAACTTGACTCTGAATCTGAAACTTGACTTTAACAAAGCTGTAAAAGAGAATGAATAGAGTCCGTCACTCTTGACCCTTCTGCATACTGCCTCTACCTGGGGCAGTCTTCTCATCTTTCCTTGTCCAGCTAGTCCCTACTCATCCTGCACTATCCTTTCCTCTGATGCTTAGTGGGAGACTGAAATGATGTAAGTTTCCTGCAGTACATGGAGCAATCCCATACAAAATGCCAGTAGCACACCAGTTAAGAAACACTGCATAATAACACTAACTAAAAGCTCGGAAGGAAGCCCCCGCCCCCAGTATTTACAGGGGTCAGGTGGTGAATAATTTTATTTTTTTGGTAAGGAGAGGAAATATTTTCTCTTGATCCTCTTTAAGTGCCAAACTTACAGGGAACAATTTTATTTAAGAGCTGATTCCACAGAAACCTAAAAACAGCAGCATTTTAACTTTTGGATATGAAACTAAGGATATTTTAATCTTCTAATTCTTAACGAAGTCTATTCATCTGTCCATATGATCGTTCATTTAGTCAACAGATATTTATTAAACACTTTTTATAGGCAAAGCACTATTCTAGGCTTAGGAGATACAGCATGAACAAGACAGGCAAAGACCCTGTGCCTCATGCAAGAGGGAGTTTACAACCTTAAAATTGCAAAGGGGGATAAACCAGGAGAGGGAGGATTCAATTGCTTCTTTTGCAGCAAGAATTATTTATGTGGGATCTCTGAAAATATAACTAGGGCCACATTTCTTCATAACTAGACAAGCTTATAACCCCAAGGGTGTATGCACTGTCCGTGCCTTGCAAGAGAGGTAGGTGTAGACTGTGCCATTAAAGCCAATTGCTGCCACATACCCAGGGCTGTTTGGGGACTAAGAGAATTGAGGATTTATTTAAAATTGGGAGAACAGAAGAGCTGGCACCTGTAGGAAGTCTTGCCAGTGCAGTTATGTTAATGTCATAAATATTTCAGTAAAATCAGTGGTTAAAAGGGTATCAACGTTGACCTAATTGGTTGCAAATAAGGCAAAACCCAGAGACTGCCAACAATCCTTTTAAAGCTGAATTGGTTGTACTTTGTTTCAGCTCATTTTCCCCAAACCTCTTTGTTGGGGCCAGCCAAGCAGGAGGAAGAAATATAGGTAGGAGAGGAAGAGGGTGCTGTTGTCGTCATCACTGTTGTCATCGTGATGACTTTATGGTGTGTGTGTGTGTGTGTGTGTGTGTGTGGTGACACTTCAGATAATGTTCTTCTTAATTTGATGGACCAGAAGAAAGAAAGCTAAGGTAGTTTCCTTTTCCTTAATTTGATGTGATTGAGAGAGGGAGGCCGAGAGAGAGATTTCCTACCTATGCTTAAAGCCAAAGATACAACAATGGGGTAAAGAGATGCCACTGCCAGAAAAAGAGAGCAGAGCCAAATTTTACCATGTTGAGTGGTTGCTGTTGGGGCAGGATCATTTACTGAGACATGGCCTGCGCTTTGCTTTTCCTGCGCCTGAAGAGGAGGTGGCCAGTCCTTGGGTCACTTACCTCAGGGGATGTTTGGGCCAGGAGGGAACTTCACTTCTTGTCTTTGGTGAAAGCCTAAACTTGTTAAGCTGATTATACTGAAGTGTCCTGGTGATCAGGAGAGAGAGTAGAGAGGGAAGGAAGAGCAGGAGAAGAGCTCCTCTAGAACTGGCAGGATCTTGGCATAGTGGATACTTGGACCCTGTTCTCTCACAGTGGACCTCGAAGAATATGGCAGTATGGAAGACTGGACCCTAGGTGCAGGGTTTGCTAGTCAAGCCAAGGATTCCACGCCTATTTCCACCCAGGACCCTTAGAGTCATTGTCCCTATCTGGACAAAGTGAGCCTGGGCTATAAAGCAGCCGCTGTGCCCATATGGATGGGAGACTGGAAGTCTGACTTTGTTTTCTGGGCACATGGGTGCCTCTCAGGTTTCTGTAAGAGTCTAGAGAGGGGAGGATGTCAAGAATGGTGAAAGGTCTGAGAGGGTAACCCCACTTGCAAGGTGATAACTTATTCCTGTTTCATGGATGCTGGCAGAAGATCTACTTCCGGGTCGGAGATGAAGCAGCAGTGCTCACAGCAGTCCCAGCAGCCAGAGCACCAGCATTTCGTATTGCCTCTCTGAGCTGCAGTGCTCGAAAGGTGCTGGGAGGAAAGCCAGATGATTGATACGGGCCTGTGCAATTGCTTGCATCATGGGAAGAGGAACCCCGAGCTTAGGAATGCCAGTCTTGCATAATGGGCAGGAAGCATGCGTTTCCTTTGCTCTGGAGACACTATCACTATCTTCCAATGTTGTTTGCTCCAGAAAATGTCTTTGAAAAGATGAAAAGGGCAGTCAGTACCACTGCTCACCAGATGTGTAGAAACATCACAGACCCATGGAGAACTGTCTCCCAACAAAGAGGACAGTCCGTAATGACTGAGATTAAATTTCTGCTTTGTAATAGGGACTTGAAGCCAGATTTAATTTGGTTAAAAGAAAATAAAGAATATGACATTTCTTAAAAACAGTCTGTGGGATATGTTTTATACCTACTGTACTATTACCTGCCGAGCACAGTGCCAGTGCATTATGTGATTTTGGAGTCAGACAGATCTGAGTTCAAACTCTGGTCATTCCTTCCTGGGAAGGTCACTTAACCCTCAGCCTCAGTTTGCTCACTTTTGAACCAGGAATAACAATTTCTGCCTTGAAGATGATGTGAGAAATCAATGCGATGATGCCTGGAAAGAGCTTAGCACATTGCTTGGCATAAAGTAAGTGCCAAATGTTTGGGAGCTATGATTTAAGGCATATAATGCATAACACTAAATGTGTGTGGTAAATGGGGTAATCGAAGGTAGGAAAAGAGAGAAGGCCTGTTTTTCAAGTCTTTTGTCTTAGTTCTGAGGTTCTCATTCTTTTGAATTGGAAAGCCTTTTGATTGGGCAACTTAGCTTTGAAGAAAATTCGAGTCTCTTAGACTTGCGTCCCTCACATCTTTGAATTGGTGTAAAATATGGAAACATTATTGCTTTGCAGAGAAAATCAGGGCTAAAGATAGGAAGACCTGAAAAATCCAGGCTAACCCCAAAACTCTTACAACAGTGGTCCCAGGCTAGAGGCTGTGCAAGGAGGCCATGAGTGGGTTACCACCAGTGTGACCAGATAGCAGGTGCCCTCAGCTGGAATGGAGCTAAAGAAGGTCTGAGGTGGCCAGAGGCCTTTCTCTGGTCCAGTTGCCTTGACTGGGAACATCTGTACAATAGTAGAACAAATCTTGTACGTACAGCATGGTGGCTATAGTTAATAATACTTTATTATGTATTTGAATGTTGCTAAGAGAGTAGATCTTAAAATTTCTCATCGCAAGAAAAAAATTGTAACTATGTAGTGATGGATGGTAATTAGACTTATTGTGGTGATCATTTCACAATATATATAAATATTGAATCATTATGTTATACACCTGAAACTAATGTTTTCTGTCAGTTGTATCTCAAAAAAAGGAGCAAATCTTATGTTTTAGGTGTGCCACGATATGTAAATGGTTGGGAAGCACTGATTGAAGGATTGAGAACTTTGGCTCTGCATTGGGGAAGATCGCAGAGGTAGGAGGTGATGCAGAAAGTATCCTTCAAAAGCTCAAACTGAATTTAAGATTTATCAAACCCAAGCAGGGAGAGGACGAGTGAGTTCTAGGATTCCAGGAAGGCAGATGATTTGCCGTGGAGTTGCTCACATGGAGTTGCCAATGCAGTCGAGTTGTGTAGATCTTATAGGGGGATCCAGCTGTCAGGGGCCAAGAACCCTGGAGTTTGGAGGTGGAAATTCTGCTTCTGCCAGTGGGCTTGGAGGCTGGGACTTACTTGTAGGGCAAGATACTGCCACTTACAAAGCAGAAACCTATTTATCTGGGAACTAGGGTGCCAATGCCAGAGTGAACCTGGAAACCAGAATAAAGTCCTAGCAGCTGCCCAGGCTCGTAGATCAAGGCTCCTCAATTTAGGGCAAGTGGACAAGTTTGGTGCCCAAGACTGGAGTAGGGCCAGATTTTAAAGTAAGGGCTTCAGTGGATATAGGTTTGAATGTTAGTAAGGAAGCCAGCAGGGAACCAAGCAGACCACAAAACCACCTTCTCTGTAGGGCTCTTGTGGCTGTTGAGTCTAGAATCCACCAGCTGACCACGTCCCACCCCCATATCAGTAAATAGCTTTGTTCCTTGCTGGAGCTAAAGAACATTTAGGTTCTATTCTGCCACATCAGATCGCAAGATTTTTTTTTTTTTTAATTGAGTGGGTTAAGTAATAAGCTCAGCTAATCACGCTCAGCCCTTGTAGCAGCATTTGAGTCATTTATTAATGCAGGGACATTAAGCTGCTCTATTATAAATACAGGATAATTACCCAGATGATGTGTGAAGCTCTTTCCAAATTTCTTTTCTTTATTTAGTCCAACATAAGAACTAACATATGGTGCCTTTGCCATGAGTACATGTGGATGAGGTCAATTATGAAGAAAGCAAAAACTGATTGATAAGTGGGTGTGGTTTCAAGAATCAATCAGTCAATAAAGACATTAAGGCCTTCTTGTGTGACTGGAACTAGGTATTGGGGGCGCAGAGACAAAAAAGTCAAATCCCTGAGCATGTGGCCCAAAGGATTTCTAATCTAGCAGGGAAAGGAAGGCTATGCTGTAGGAGTCAGTTAGGGTGGGTGAGAATTTGGGAATCCTTGGAGATGCTTGGAAATGTCAACCGCATGCTGGGAGAAGGTAGGCATGCACAAAGACAATAGTTCACATCTCTGATTTACATCTTCACTTTAAGGTGGGGTGGGCTCTTTAAAAAAATTAAGGGTTCAATCCAGTGTAAGGAAGGTGGTTGTGGAAAGAGGCAATCCTTTAGAGAAACAAGCAGCAAGAAAAAGAAGGCAAATCTTTGATTCACAGCTCTGATGCTCTTTGAGAGAGTCTGAATGTGATAGGTCTAAGATTTGTGCTAAGAAATTTAGAACATTTCTTACCCTATAAATGTTCTGGGTTTTTTTTAAAGCTCCCCCCCGCCCCACGGTGATTATCAGTATGTTTGAGTGAGGAAAACAAATTTCAGGAGATGGGAGCTGGTGGACTGTTAGTAACAGGAATTATAGTATGTGTTCAGCTGTTTGCTGTGCTGGTTGTACCCGGAGTTCCCCTGTCGCTCTCAGAACTCTGCCTTACGCCTCCTTTGTAAGGAGAGGGAAGGGGCTGGGGGAGCCACATCTCACTTTCGTATGGATATAGGCTGGAGAGAAGAGAGTGACTGAAAGAGGCAAGACAACAGAGGTCGAGACGTCACCAAAAGCAGGCAATCCAGACAAAGGGAGACTCGGGAAATAGAGTTCTTTGAGTCCTGAGATTCTGTGGTGATGTTAACACATGCTTGAGCATTTTTTTAAAATTGATGCCAAGCCTGTCCCATCATCTTGCCTCCTCAGTGCCAGAAGGTTTTATGGGGACATCTCGGTAACCGACATTTGGGTTATAAAGGCCCCCGTGTTTTATTTTGTGGCAACAAGGACGGGATGTGTACTGGAGAGACCGTCCAACTCTACAACCAACGCTGATGGGGAAAAAACCTCAGAAGAATGGTATAGAAGAGCAGACCTCCCATCACTGTGGTCTGCAGTGGAGAAGAAAAGGAAGACTGCCATACCCCTTAAGAAATTGGCCTGGATACCCGTGCAGTGTCCACAGAGAGCAATCGCCCATCGACCCCCAAAGAAGGGTAGCACATCCATTAGAAATTCGAAGAAGAGGGTGAGCGGAGCCCTCAGAGCTTTCTGGAAAGAGATGGCTTCAGTTTAATTCTAGAGAGTGAGAGGCTTTGGCGGGACAAAGAGAAGAAATAATTTAATCCTAGCTCCCATGTGCCAGGCCCGTGCTATTTTACACGGTACTTCATTTAATCTTTAGAAGGATTTTTTTTTCTTTTTTCTGCCAGTTTGTGTTGTGTGGACGAGCCCCGCTCTGAGCGCGTCGGGCCGCTCCTTCGGCGGCCGCGGCTCGGTGTTCGTTGCCCGCGCGCTGGTTCGGCCGGGGCGTCCGGCGGGGGTCTTCTGGGGCCGCGCGCGCAGGGGCTCGGCCTTCTTACCCGTAGAATTGCCTGAGGTGGTCTCTCTGCGTCCGGTCGGCGACCGGGAGAACACGGGCCGCGCATCTGCGGACAGCTCGGATCTTGGAGAGCGTGGAAGCCGCCCGGCCGGGACAGCTGCACCTTCGGGTCTTCCAGCCGTTGGGGCAGCTCCTCCTCCTCTTACGGAAGGTCTGGAAGGTCTCAGGTCTGGAGCCTTCGTGTCGGCCACGGCCGCCCAATCCCGCGGCGGCCCCCGGCTGCACAGCTTATTTCACAAAAGAACGAATGAGGCGGAGAGAGAGATTTTGTGGTAAGTGATGGAGCTAAGTTTCATATCTAAGAACCTTAGTGCCCGAGAATGTTCTTAGTCACTACACTCTGTTCCCTTAGGTTAGACTGTGTTGTTTTAACCTGGGGACAATACTGTCCTTCTGGAGGCTAGTTCGAAAAGTGAGGAAGGGGGCAATTGAGGGTTGTCACATGAGATTGTCAGTGGAGATTCTCTGAGAATTTAGTGGAAGGGCCTGCGTTGCAAAACATTTTGCAATATGTGGGTAGTCCTACACTATGGAGAATTGCCCCCAATGCTGATAGTTCCACCAAGAAACACTGGATGGAAAAAGCAGAAATGCAGTAGGTAAGGCAATGGGAAATGGGAATTGCCAGCAATAGGGGACCTAGAAGGGCTGAATGGAGGCTTGTGTAATCAGCACACAGACTCGGACTGGGGAGCAAAGTTTGTTCGCTCTGAAATGTTCCACGCCCTTTCCCATTTCTGCTGGCTGGTCCTTTAACATAGCTGGGTTTTGTTTGTTTGTTTGTTTTTGCAGAGCTCATTCTTATTCTGTAGGTCTCAGAGCAAATGTAATCTCCTCAAGTAGGTCTTTGGAAACACCTGCTCAGTTTATTTCAGCATCCTTGTATTGCGATCTATTGCTGTGTAACAAATTACCCCCACATTCAGCAGTTTTAAACAGTAAGACTTATTGTCTGACTTACATTTTCTGTATGTCAAGAATCTGGTCTGGCTCAGGATTTTTCATGAAGTTGCAGTCAACTTGTTGACTGGCGCTCCCGTCCTCTAAAGGGCTGCAAGATCCGCTTCCAAGACTATTCACACTGGCCTCAGTTCCTTTCTGGCTGTTTGTCCCATGGGACTTGCTGTAGGCTTTCTGAGTGTCTTCAGTATATGGCAGTTGGCTTCTGCCCCCAGTGAGAGCATGAGAAGGTGACCACATAGAAGCCACACTATTATAACCCAATCTTGAAAGCGATGTATCAGTAATGATGTAATCCTTCGTATTACATTGGTCAGTCAGACCAACTCTGTAAAATGTGAGAGGGGACTACACAGCATGTAAAAATCAAGAGGAGGGATCCGTGGGGGCCATCTTGGAAGCTGCTGACCACAATCCTGCTTATTTACTTCGTGGGACTTACGCCAATCTTGGATTCTTGTTGATTGGTGATCTCTTGCCCACTAGCATGAAGGTTGTACTAAGGGAGAGACACTTACCCGGCTCACTTTTGAATTTCTAGCCCCTAGAAGAGTGTCTGACACAATAAATATTGTTGAAAGGATGAATATGTGAGTGAACCTCATGGGAAAGTACAGGAAGTCACTAACCAACCTTAGTTTCCTCTGTCTAAATTTGTTTTTGTCACATGAGTTTGTGATCCTGTTAAGAATGACTTAGACCACTGACTAGACAGAGGCAGGAGCATGATACAGATGCCTAGGTTTTTTTTGTTTTGTTTTGTTTTGTTTTTTTACTTGACAAATGATTTAAAAGAATTAGCTATATTCTTAATCTTTCTTTCTCATTCTGTCAAATACATGTTCTACTAATAAAAATAGGCTGGTATAGTACATCATAGTTTCAGAATTGCTTTCACATTCACTTTTCATTTGATCTTAATGCCTAATTTGGTAGAACTTACATTTACATTTACAAATGAGGTATTGGAGGTTTGGAAAGGTCAGAGATTTACCAAAAGGATATACTTAGTGGGTAACATGGGGACCTAAACAAAGCCTCTGCCTCCAAATCAAGGACACTGTCCCTGAGCCCAGGTTGCCTTTGTTTAATGCTTACGTGATACTTCTCTCATGGTCATTTTTGATAGTCTTCTATAAAATGATATTCTCAGAATAGCTATCTCAGAATAACTTACTTTCTTTCATATGTGCACGGGCTATTTCTTATACACCAGGGTGATCGTATTAACTTACCATTATGGCATGGGCTTTGAATTGTTTATTTAATTTGGTTATCATTTATTTGAATGCCTGCTGTGTGTACCAGAACTGTGTTAGGTGCTGCATATAAAAAAGGTGAATAAAATATGTGCTTTGATTTTAAAGAATGACATTTTTTATGGTATTTTCTTTTCCTGATTCTAAAAGGAACTTAGGCGTTTTTCAGAATTTTTGAAAAATATGGAAATGTGTAAAGAAGAAAAAAAATCTCCCATAAACCAACCAAATGTTAACTACCGTTAACATTTTGGAGTATTTCCTTCCAGTGTTTCACTTATATGCATAGGTACATGTACATATATATGTCAATATGTACTTTCCTATATTATTTTAATGCAAGAAAAAAAATCACATTAAAAAAATTTTTTTCTCATCCCATTAAAAAAGACTTAGCCCCTAATTTACCTGGTCTTGGGTTGGTTAAGGACTCCCTTGAGATTGTAAAAGACCCTGAGGGCTTGCACTATCTGGGAAAATTGGGAGAAAAGTCAGTCCATTGTGGTTCAGCCCTCATAGACCATTCAGGGGTAGAGGCTCCCTGGTGTCAGGTCTCACAAGGGACTGTTGAGACCCCAGATCTCCAGGACCCATGCCCTCCTGTAGGGCACATTGAAGAGAGCCAGGGAGTAGAAACCCCGGGCTTGACTCCTCCCATCCCAGTCTTAAAAAATCTAACTCCCCCACCCCGGATCTCTAGCACCCTTTAGTCATCCCCTTCCACGAAGGTCCACCTTGCTCACTCCTGCTATGAGACTGAAACACCAAGGACGTTAACTCCTTTTTGGAACAAAAGAGGTCCAGCCTCACAGACCTTGCTATTCTTCAGTGAGAGGGGAGGGGGAAATCACATTTCCATCCTCTTGCTAATGACTACTCAACAGAAAAAAAAGACATGATGATAATTTATTAATTACACATGCTACTTTCTATATTTCTCTCTACCTATATTTAAATTTAAACAATACTGCATGTGGTTTTGTATCCTGCTTTTTAACTTGATGCCATATCATGAACATCTCCCACATTATCAAATATATTATATTAAACAGGATTTTCCTACTTCCTGGTGTTCCAAAGAGTTCTGAAATCAACATTTTTGAACATAAATCTTTGTTCAAACCTTGTGATCAGTTTTCTGCTCTTAAAGAGTTCATGTCTGACTTGGGAATGAGAGGAAGACAATGAGAGACAGAGTTTTCATGTAGGTGGTGAACTGGACAATGGAGATAGACTACCAGACAAAAAGTGGGGCAAACATGGGGGCGACTTCAGCTTGGTGACAGATTTGCCCAGATGTGTTTAGACGTGCTTCCTTAAATCCGCTGATCGTCAATGGCATAGATTTCATATCTGACCCTGAAAGCGTGGTGTGGTTGAAGGCCTTACTACTCCGAGGGCGGCCTCAGACCAGCAGCAGCAACATCGCAGGAGTGGCTGAAATGCAGACTCTCACGCCCCACTCCAGACCTTGATAAATTGTAGATAGCATCACTGTTATCCCCTCCTAAGTCTTTGTGTTCCAACCAGCTGATAGGCGTGCATTTTTAGCTTACAGCCTAATTTCCCTTTCCATCAGCACAGAGCCCACGTTTGAAAATGCATGAGCAGGTATTGTTGTTATGATGATGACTATTATTACTATTACCTTGATTTTATAGTGCATATTTTCTTTTAAGAGCCGAAAAGGCTTAAGAAATATTATATCACTAATCCTTCTACCATCACTGTGAAATAGGTAGGTGGCAAATATAAACAAGTATCAATATTATGCTAAATCATACTTAAGTATACGGTGTGAAATCCTGAGCGATCTAATGAAAGCAATATCCTTTCTCTGCTGGTGAAGTATTTTATGTTTTTATCTCTTATGTTAAATCAGTGAGGGGTAGGGCTTGGACCTATTATGTTTTTCTCCATCTCTCATTTAGATAATGTTCCTTTCACATTTATATGAAAATGTTTAGATATATTTTTGAAAAATTCTAGGCCCAGAAGGAATTTTACAAACGTGACCTCAGCAATACCTGTATATAAGGGAAGCAGAGACACTGAGAATTACCAAGTGGAACTGAATCAAAGGCCGTAAGAGAATCCAGTGAGCTTCTATATTGAGGCGTTTCTGGCCAGAGTCCAAGCCATCTTTCCGTCTTGCCCGTTATTATGCTGTATTAGACTTCTCCAAACTTCCATCATTTGTTCGTCACATTCACTAATTCTACTTTTTATCTTTAAAAAGCAACTAATTTAAAAAATCTTAAATAAAATTTCCCTAAAAGGCAATGTTACATGACCACTGCAAATGAAAACCAATAAAATACTACTTGGTATCAAATAAAGTAACACTGAAAACCAGCATCATGAAAGCAAACAATGTTGTTAAATTCCAGTCTGTAGACTTTGGGCCTGAGACTGGCTCACTTTGTGAAAAGGAGAGATTTAGCAAGTACTGGAGTGGTGTGAAAGATACATTGGCACCAAACCGAGACTGTCTTTTTGAGGCAATTAGGAGAATTAACAGAGTTAGTAGGAGATTATTTTTCTGACTTCATAATTCAATGTTATTTAATGCCTATATATGTACTACTCAAAACCATTTCCCTTCACTCCCATTGTTTTGAACATTAATTCTCGAGATGTAACTAGTGCAGTCTACTCACAGTTTCACCCATTACTCCTGCTTCCTTACAACGAAATACTTCCTGCTGTGGGCCTTTGTGAAGCTTCTCCCATCTGCTCTGACTTCTCCTTTTCTCTAACCATCTGAATCTTTTTAGCCTTGAGACTGATTTTAAATTCTTGCTGAGGTTCCTTGGTTTCCTGGGCTTGTGGAAATCTCACCGTTTTAAAAATTCCTTTTGCCATACTCGGTTCATATATATTTTTTAAGATTTTATTTGAGAGAGAGCACGAGCAGGGGGAGGGAGAGGGAAAGGGAAAAGCAGACTCCCCGCTGAGCAGGGAGCTGGACTCAGGACTCCATCCCAGGACCCTGGGATCATGACCCGAGCTGAAGGCAGCCGCTTAACTGACTGAGCCACGCAGGCGCCCCCGTACTCAGTTCACATTTATCACGCACCAACTCGGTGGTTGAGAATCTTCTTGTGGCAGAATCTGTCTCCATTACCGTCTAGCTGGTAAGCTTTTTGTGGGCAGCATGGCCTCTTAGGCTCTTTCTTAGCATGATGCCTTGCAGGGAGCAGTGCTCAGTCACTAACTGTTGCTTATTTGGGACCAAATTTCTCTGAACTGGCTCCGTTTGTAGTTTGAATATCCATGTGCCAACTGGGGCTGTATGCACAGTAGATTGATAGCTTTGAGGGTTCCTGTTTCACCTTGTCACTCTGTTCAGTGTCGCTACAGCTGATGGAGAAACTTTTGGCAGCCTGCAAGTGAGAACAC
Organism: Ursus maritimus; assembly: GCF_017311325.1. Taxonomy (NCBI): domain Eukaryota; kingdom Metazoa; phylum Chordata; class Mammalia; order Carnivora; family Ursidae; genus Ursus; species Ursus maritimus. The sequence goes on along the minus strand of NW_024427107.1, from coordinate 39,469,822 downwards.
TAAGTTCCAATTTATTTCTGCTTTGACCTGGAAGTTATGGTTTGTGCTATTTGTGACATTCCTAGGGACCTTAGGAAAGCCTGTCTAACTCAGAGAAGGTAAGCTAAATTGAATGGAAACCTTGGGTTTGGATTCAATCTAGTAGCCCAATCATCTAGAATTCATAGAAAGCATTGCAGGAATAGGCAAGAAAACCATCTTAGGCCACCCGACACAGTTTTCATTATCCAGGCCACCAGATCATACTTCTTTCTTTAGCATGCAATAGTTTTCAGGCTCTCTCTACCATGATATGATTGTTTTTCAATTGAATCCTTCCTTTTGGGCTCTGTTTGTCAGGTTAATTAACTGCATTTGTCTCAGATCCTGAAAGGTAATTGTTTCTAAGATTTGGATGCAGTATTCCCCCAAAGATCACCAAATTTACAAACAAGTTGTTACTGCTGAAATCTTGATATTTCACTTGGGTAAAATTGAAAGTACTGAGATTATCTACATACTGATAAACTTTCCCCGTTTGAAATCTTTCCATTGTGTATGGTTACATTTTATGTGACTTGTAGGATTCTTGATGGTTGTAAGGACTTTCTTCAAGAATATACTCTTTTTGCGAAGGCCTTCTGTTCGTCCGTGACACCTCTCAAAAACAGTTACAGTGCATTTTAAACGACACAGAAAATTATTATGAAACACTGGAACTCAAATAGGAACCAGAGATGTCAAATCCAGCCAAGGAAATCCGTAGTCCCTTCTTATTTCCGGTTAGAGGTGTTGAGATTGCATTTTCATGGCCTTTGTAAAATTGTCGGTAACTGTAGGAATATTAAGGGGTTAATCCGTTTCGTTTACTTAAATATTCCAAACCACGATGAAAACATTTTTGCACCTAAGAGGAAAGATTGTGGGTGAAAAACTGAAGATACATGATTTATCACTCTCCTCACAAATAAAATTTATTCATTGCATCCACCAGCCATCACACAGATGGTCAGAAAATTGGCTTTGTGTAGGGATGTGGATTCAGGCATGAATATTAATATGAGACAGATGTAAACGCATATTAATATGCATTTGCTTTGCATGGACTGACATTACAATATTTTCATTAAAGAAACTGCATTTGAAAAGAAAGTATAGGTCACCTTTTACAAAGCATAAAATTGTATGGTAGAATATATTTGTTGGCTCTGGAAAACTACTGTTGATAAGAAATGGAAAAATTAATGTTGAATCTGTGGTCGGATGTTTACAACACGGCAACAGAGTCATCAGAAAGATTTTGCTCCTCTGGATTACAATTAAACTCTATTTTTGAACTTTAGCCGTGCGGGGCACAGGCTGCCACTCGAGCGACCTAGGAAGCAAAGCCTTGTTTGGATATGATACATGGACAAGTATAAATTATGAGGAGTCTGAGATAAGCTAAACTATCAAGAAAGATCCATTCACATCCGAAGACACAAATTTTCAGTGTGCGGTTGCCGTAATGGCAGTGATTCATAAAAATATAAGATTTATGCAGGCATGGTGCTTTGGGATTTTTTTTTTTTTTTTTGGTGCGGGACAGCATTTATGCTCACATCAGCGCCAGCATCTGTGCTGTTAGTATCTGCTTAGGGTAGCATTGTGCTTCCTTCCCGAGTGGAGGGAGAGAACGTGACATTGTAAAAAGCTATTCACATGCTTGCTGCTTTGTACTCACAAACCATTCACAGGGTGTTTTGCCACTAAAATATTGCTTACTGGAGAGAACAGCAGCTTTCTTCTGTTTGCGAATCCCTTTAAAACTGCTGTGTTAGCTCTTCAGACAAACATGATTACATCCCAGCACACGAACATGCAAGTTAATAATTATAAATGATCTGTTATTGATTATTCACTTCAGCGACTTCACTCATCCTTACAAAACCTCTGTGAGGCTTCTGAATTCCATTCTCCAGCCCTCATGTCCCCCCCCCCCCAGACTTCCTCATGAGTTTCTAGCTGCCCAGTGAAAAAATTCATTTGGGGGTCCAGCAGTATGTCCAAAAACAGAGTTGGAATCTCCCCCCACCCACCGCCAGCACTAGCATGGATTTGTGGAGACAGCATGGAACCTGCCCTGGGATTAGGAACTTTGGGTTCAAATCTTGATTCTGCTTCTCACTGGCCGCATGATCCAGGCAAATCACTCAACTTTTTGAGCCTCAGTTTCTTATGGGTAAACAAAGGGCTACTTTCACTTGATTGTTTGGCATATTCCTTGTGAAAACTTATGGGAAATTGCTAGCATGTCTGGCACATGGTAATTTCTCAGTTCTATTTTCATAGTTTTCTATTTCTTTTGCTGGCCCAGCCATTTTTCCAGTCTCTCTGTCTCTTTACTCAGTTATCATCCGTTCTGTTTCTTATTCATTTTCACTGTCCTCATTCTGCTTTGGGCTTGCTTACACTTGTCCTGGTGTACAACTATTTATAATACGATGGTTTTGTAACTGGTTTTCCCATCTACTCATCAGCCATGGGACAAGTTGATTTTCCTAAGCATAGCACTGATCAGGTTTCTTCTTTGTTTAAAATCCTTCAGGGGTTTAGCATTACTTATCAAGTAAAACCCAAATCCTTTGTTGGCAGGCAAGGTCTCTTTTTGCTGAGCTTCTAATCTGCCCCTTCAGGCCAGTCTGTTGTCTTCTTCTTTTTAAAAAGATTTTATTTTTAAGTAATTTCTACATTCAAAGTGGGGCTTGAACTCATGACCCCAAGATCAAGAGTCGCATGCTCCACCGACTGAGCCAGCCTGGTGCCCCCAGTCTCTGTCTTTTTGTTGCACTTTTCCTGGACTGCTTTTTCCAAACCTGCTCTCGCTTTCCTGCCTTGGCCTTGGATTCTGTCTGGAAGAGCGTCTCTCCGTAGCACTACCTGGTGCTTCTGTCCCAGGAATATTTTCCTTTGAATACTGTAATATTGGGTTTCAGTCCAATAAACATTTGTTACAAAGTTTATTTGACAAATACATTTTTAGAACTCGAATTCATTCAGCCTTCATTAAAACTCTTTTGTGTGTCCATTCTACAGATGAAGAAGCTGAGGCACAGAGAGTGAGTAACTCTTGGTCATAGAGCTGCTAAGCGACAGATTTGGGATTCCAACCCAGGTGGTCTGGCTGCAGGCTGTATTATTAGCCACACGTATTCTGTACCATGCTGCTTCTCAACTTCAAAAATTTTAACATTTCCTGTGCGTTCCTACCGGTCCTATTCCTGTTAACGTACTATTGCAGTTCTTTACCAAGATTTCCTTTTCTGTTTTTTTATTTTATTTTTATTTTTATTTTTTTTAAAGATTTTATTTATTTATTCAACAGAGATAGAGACAGCCAGCGAGAGAGGGAACACAAGCAGGGTGAGTGGGAGAGGAAGAAGCAGGCTCATAGCGGAAGAGCCTGATGTGGGGCTCGATCCCATAACGCCGGGATCACGCCCTGAGCCGAAGGCAGACGCTTAACCGCTGTGCCACCCAGGCGCCCCCCTTTTCTGTTTTTTTAACAAGAGATTATTTGTCTGGATTATTGAATCATTTAGTCTTTTCTACCATGTTTGAGTCAAAAATTAAACCAGTGGTTGTCTGAAAGGGTTCTGGATGAGCATAGCTATTTGATAGCTATGATCTCTCTATCAGATGTTTCTTTATATATTTATTTATTATATTTCTTTTAGGGACTGATATAAAACATTTCCACCCTGATTCCGTAATCCTTATGTATCAGTTATACATGTTGTTTATATATTGAAGATATTCAACAAGATGGGATGTCTTGCATTAAGCAGGCCAAGAACATTCCCATGCCTCTAGGCACCCAGTAGTTTCTAGGTGGAAAACAAGCCTGTTTTTCTCACCGCCTTGTTTCCAGTGCCTAGCATATTGCCTGGAATATGGCTAGTAAACAAATGCTCACAGAACCATTCTATTTCCTCATGTTGTTCTAAGTACTCTTAGTAATAAGTTATTTATATGTTAATTTATTCCTTCGTGTTTGTTATGATCACCCTTGGTGTGGTTCTTAAAGTTGCAATTCAGAGTTCCACATGTAGTCACTCCCAAAGAAACAAAGAAATGAATCTTTATTTCCCACTTGAGGGTGGATGGGCGTCATAGCAAATGGAGCCCAGGGTGATTACTGAATATATTTAATAGGTCCCTTGATCCTACTCTCTCCACGTCTGCAGGCATCCATTTTTTAAAGCGGGGGTGCTTAGCCAGGGGCACACAAACCCTTTAGGAGATCCATGGATGGGCTTCAGGGTCTATGAGATTGCTAAAATTATGTGCATAATTGTATATATGAATTTTTGGGGGGAGAGGTCCATAGATTTAAAAGAATAATTTATATTATTCTCCTTTGACTTTTAAATGATAAAGTAAACTGTGAAAAAATTTAAACTGTACAGAATATCAAGTTAAAAAATTCAGCCAGCACAGAAGCATATCAAATAGAAAGTTAGAATTTGTTTTTTCTTCACTTTTCTCTCTTTACATCTTCAATCTCTTAATCTCGTAAGAGGATCACACCATGGTTCTATTTGACGACTGACTTTAATAATACCAAGTTATATTTCCATATCAGTATGTATAGACCAGCCTTTTTGAAAACCTTTATTTTGATATAATTACAAATTCACAGGAAGTTGCAGAACATGTATGGAGAGGTCCGGTGTTCCAGGACCAATGGTAATACGTTGCATAACTATAGTGCAACATCAAAACCAGGAAACTGACGTGGGGGTCTACAGAGTTCATTAACATTTCTCCAGTTTTACCTGTCCCTGAGTGTGTGCTTCTTTGCAGCTGTGTTAGGCACTATGCAAGTACCACAACCACAGTCAAGATATAGAGCTGTCTGCAGTCATAAGGACCCCTCCTGCTACTCCTTTGAGAGCCGCATCCACCCCTCTCTGTGCTATCCCTCATCCCTGGCAACAACTTATCTGTTCTTTAGCTCTATAATTTGTTATTTCAAGAATGTTCTATAAGGGGAGTCATACAATTTGTAGTCTTTTGAAATTTGCTTTTTTTTTTTTTCCCCCCACTCAGCATAAGTCCCTGGAGATTTATCCAAGTTGCTGAGTGTATCTGGTTCACTTCCATTTATTGAGAAGTAACATGTGGTACAGGAGGGTGGTGCCCCAGCTGGTTTCTGCACGTGCCCACTGAAAACCATTTAATTGTTCATGGTTTTTGGCTACCGTGAATAAAACTGCTATGGACTCTAGTGAACAGGTTTTTGTGTGAACAAGTCTTCATTTCTTTTTTTTTTTAAAGATTTTATTTATTTGAGAGGGCGAGTGAGCAAGAGAGAGAACAGCAGGGACAGAGGGAGAGGGAGAAGCAGATTCCCCGCTGAGCAGGGAGCCCGATGTGGGGCTCAATTCCAGGACCCTGAGATCATGACCTGAGCCGAAGGCAGACGCTTAGCCAACTGAGCCACCCAGGCGCCCCCAAGTCTTCATTTCTTTGGGATAAGTGGCCAACAGTGCAATTGCTGGGTCACAGGATAAGTGCTTGTAGCTTTATTAAACACTATATAACTATTTTGAGGTCCGTAGCTTTATCACAGATTATCAAAGGGAACTGTGATCCTAAAAAGGCCAAACTAACTTGATACGACCCAAATATGGCCTGTGACCCAGTTATTTGCTCCAAATTGTCATGTAAGGAAACTTTTTTTTTTCTCATTCTTTCTTCTGTTACCTCGTAGGCATTTCACATGAGAACTTGAGCAGTGTTTCTTTGAGGACATTCCTTATCACTTACAATCCTGGTCCTAGGACTCCTCTAACTTCCATGCCTCTGCGGTGTTTTCAGTGCCCATTATCTCTAAGAGGAATCAGCAACAACTCTTGCTCTCAGGGATTTTGACTGCATTTACCATACTGTTCTTATTTATTTACATTGTCAACACTTCATCCACTGATTGTCTGTGCCTGCTCTGTTAGTCCTGTGTCTTATAGACAATTAAGTTGTTTCTACTTACTCTTGCACTGCGTTTCCTATGTTCTCAAAATGCAGCTCATTGAAACCCTGTGTTAGCTGTCGTCTTCTTTGCTGTGGGGAAAATTGAATAGAAAACAGCTCTGCCTGGGCTGGTGGCAAGAAAGGAATTTCCAAAGATGGAGAAGGATGATGATAAAAATGATGAAAGCCGGGATGAGGCAGGTTTATAATTTCTTTTAAGTTAAATTTTCACTAGGGCTTCCTTTCCTGGTACCTGGCTGACGTGAGACGTAAAGACAGTAAACAGCCATTTACAAATGTAAACCTGTAAACATCCCAGAGATAATGAAGCAGATAGTTTGGGCTTAAAAGGGTAGCCTACTATTTAATGCTCCCAGTCAGTGTCTTATTTTCCTGATTATCAGCTTGTTTGATCCAACATTTTTCTGGCTTGTGAGTTCATACGGTTTCATCTGACTCTGGGATCCAGTGTATCCAATGATAACTTATCATCAGAGCCAGATAACTTGTGTTCTGGAAAGTACTTTCGGTTTGCTGCATCGGATTTATGCCAGACCCTCATCTTCAAGTCCTGTTAGGACTAGCCTGACAAATCCTCAAAGTCTAGGCTCTGTTTGCTTGGTCTTGGTTGAACCTGGACTAGTTCAGTTTGATCCTGAACCAGGAGCTACTGTCCTGAACTGGACAGTAATGATGAGCAAAGGGCAGAAGGAATTGTTATTTTCTTATTCTCTCTCTCTCTCTTTTTTTTTAGCTAATGTTTATCAAAAGCTAATTAAGCCACACACTGTGCTATTTCGTGCGCATTACCTCTTTGGATGTTTATAGCAACCTTAGGCACTTACTCCGCCTCTGTCTTTCTGAGGCTTTCCCTCCCTCTACTACGGGTTGACTGGTCTTCATAACTCACTGGATGCTCGAGGCCAGTGGATTATTCTTCCAGTGCACTGAGTCCTTCAGCTGCTTTCAGTGGAGGGATGTGCTCGGAAGGATCTATGGAGCTTGTTCCCAAGCCTGTTTCTCAGATGCGTTTGTTGTTGAAGTTATGTAAATCGATTAAATATTATGTAAAGTTGTAATATATAGGTGGGAAAGAAAGATACTGTTTTTATGAAAACTTAAGTTGAATGTTTAGAAGGTCCTAAGGAATTCACTAATCAAGTTGCTGTTCAACTTAGTGTGGTGGGAAAATCTAGAAGGATTTTGTACTTAGACCGTTTTGCAAGTGTCTGCATGTTCTGCTTCTTGTTAAAGAAAGTAAAACTGGAGATTATATAATACATTATGGGTGTGGTTTATGCAAAAAAGAAAAAAAGGCTTTTGTACTATCATAAGCTTGATGAATGTTCATCATTCATATATTTTAAGTTACTGCAAGATATTTAAGGTATGTTTGTATCACTTTAGGACTCCCCCTTTTAACGGATATTTTTGCTTATGTAACTAATTCCAGGACTGAGTTATGTGGGATACGGAGCCTGCAACAATGTGATGGCATTTTGCAGGTAAGGAAACTGAAGTTTGCAGAGATTATGTAACTTGTCTTCTTTTTCCAGAGGATTAATGATTCCCCCAGTGGATATTGCAAAACTAGGATCGGGTATACATGTTTCATATGTTGGGAAATTGCTTGATCCTATATCAAGGTTTTTTTTTTTTTTTAAACCTTTATGTAATATGCATATTGGTGCCTAAAACCATTTTTGATGGTGATGATAAATTTAAAACACTGTGACATTATAATTAAAATGCGTAAGAATGTTGAGTGAAAAAAAGCAGATTATAAACCCTATTTATAATATAAATCCATTTTTTAAAAAGATTTTATTCACTTATTTGACAGAGAGAGACACAGCAAGAGAGGGAAGATAAGCAGGGGGAGTGGGAGAGGGAGAAGCAGGCCTCCCGCCGAGCAGGGAGCCCTTTGTGGGGCCTGATCCCAGGACTCTGGGATCATGACCTGAGCTGAAGGCAGACGCCCAACGACTGAGCCACCCAGGCGCCCCATAAATCCAGTTTTGAGAAGAAATATATTTATCCAATTTTGGGGAGAATATATATGCTTTAGGTGATCATTACTATCAAATACACATATCTCCACATAAACTAGATGGACAACATTTATACCAAGTCTTAAGGATTGTTTTTATTTCTGAGTGGTAAGAGGAGAGATCATTTCTTTATTTTGCTTTTCTGTATTTTAAAAAATTGCCTCTAGGCATACATAATATTTTTATGATCATTTAAAATGTTCTAAAAAAACCAATCATGGGCTTGATTTTTTTCATTCTCCTTCACGTTAAAAAAATGTGCTGATTGGTCTATTATTACAGTCATTTTAATAATGGTGGCATGGAATCAGGGGAAGTGAAGGAATCTTCTATAATATTTTTCCTTTGTCTGGTCTTCTGGACAAATTGCTTTAAAAAACAGGCTTGCATTCTGACCGGCTTTTCTCTGATACCTGACAATTCGTCTCAGATGTTTCTCTCCTGGGTCTACCAATGTCTTATCAGTGCTGCGTTCTGAAGAATTGAATGCAGTATGAGTTGATTTAACAGAGCTCTGTCATCCTCGATCTCTATTATGTCTAAGATTATAAGAAGTCTCCTGTCTTGTGACCTGGAATGGCCCCGCTAGAATGAATAATTCACCATCTAGTCTTCTCCAGTCACCCTATCTATGCCCTACCTGTTTTAAATGGAAGTTTTCTAACAAATGAAAAAATATGGGTAAATAATTTTTCAGATTTTATTTCTTACACCCCTGTAGTAGATTCCTGAGTTATATAAATGTGCAAATGAAAGCTGTCTCTTATTATCCACCTGGCTTTCTCCATGCAATTCATTTAGCTATATCTCTGTCTTTTCTTTTTGATGTAACAATTGATGAGATGAGGATGAATTGTAATGTTACTTGTCTGGGGTCTGAGAGAGATATGCCTGAGGAATGCAATGATTAGGGTGGGAGGGGTGTTTCTGTGTGAGAAACATACTCTTTTTTAAAAATCAGCATTGGTGGAAAATTGCCAGCTGGTCCATGGAGCTTTTAGTTAAAAACAAAGTCCTAGGTTATAGTTTTCCACAGAAACATGGCAATAATTCATTAAACTTTAACAGTTTAATCCAGAAGTCCATGATGGTGGGGGGCCTCCGTGTGAAGCATAGAAAAAAAATCTCTCTGAGGTTTGGTGCAATTTTCTTGCTTTTAATCTGGTGTTCAGGGTGTTTCCAATCATCCTTGCTTCACAGTTGGGAGTTTTTCCTTGGTGTTCTCAAAGACTGTAGAAGGAATGATAAAACAGCTGTTATCAGGCTGCTGGAGAATCTCTGTCTTACCTCACCAGAATAGGAGGGTGAGATACAGATGTTGTTTAATAAAGAACTTAAGAGACAGGTCAGCCTGTCCAGCCTGGATGAACACAAGGCTGTAATTGCTCAAGTGGGGACACATGTTACACCCCGAAGAGGATTCTGTTTGACAGCTCCAGCTTTTCTGGCTGAGTCCTCTGAGAGGTGAGAATAATGATGTCTGTGGATATATATTGATGTGTGTAAGGGGGAAACAGGGCCGGTGGCCGTGGCAGATTTGAGAGACACGAAATGTTTTAACTTTTCCTTTGTCTTCCAAATTTAAGACACTTGTGGCGTAAGAATTGTCCTAAGAGTTCAGTATTTGGCTTTTCACGAGCAAGTCAATACTCAATGCAAATCCACCTGCCAGTCCACAACTTGGAAACAAATGGAAAGTATGAAACGATGAATCAAATTATAGAGATTTCATGAACAGAGAACAAGAGGGAGTTCACTCAAATGATCTCTCAGGACAGCATCCCAAAACTTGTGCTGACAATAAACTGATCCATAGAGGCCTGATTCCGCTCTAGGTCAGGTGTCACAGGCTCCCCACCCACCCAAGTGCAGGCTATGAACCGTTCCAATGATTAAACACTTCTCACACTTTGGTGGGCAAACAAATCACATATTAGTGTGAGAAGAGCTCTAAAAAAAACTGTAGATGATAAGTTTCATTTCTTTAAAACTACTGTCACTTTTTGTCTATCATTTAAATACAATATAAAATCTTTTTACCAAAAAAAGAAAAAAAATTAAAAAAATAAAAGAGAAATAAAATATCTTTTAATCTAACCCCATTATCCAATGGTAATTATTGTCAACATCTTGGTGTATTGTATGCTTTTCCGTACTGTTTCTTACGTGTGTAAACCCCCGCTTTCCACATACATTTTAATTTTTTAAAATGATAATCACATGAATCATCACATTCATATTATATAATAACGTGCTACTTTCACTTGATGATATCATGGTCATTGTTTCGTGTCAATACATTAAGCCTAGGTTATAATTTTTAATAACCACATTGTAATCAATTGTGTGGATTTGTCATTAGTCATTAAGCTGATTCCTTATAGATGGACCTTTTGATGGTTTCCACCATTCTGCGATTATAACAAACTCTATGATAAGTACCTTTGCAATCTTTTTTTTTTTTACACATTTGACAAATTATGTTAGAAAATAGAATTTCTGAAAAAAAGAAATTGATAGCTACAGCCAAACTGTCACCTAAAGATGTTAAACCAATTTATGTTCCTGCCAATAGTGTATGAGAATTCCTGTTTTCTCAAGCAGTTGCCAACATTAGGTTTTGTGTTTGAAAAAATCTATATTAATCTGTTAAATTAAAAATATTATCAGTTTGTTGTCCTGATTTGCATTTATTTTTTAACTAATAAGAGAATTTTTTATTTACTTGTAACCATTTGTATTCTTTTACCATCTGCCTTTTGTTCATTTTTTTTAAATTTATTTTTTATTTTATTTATTTATTTATTTTTTAAAGAGGGAACACAAGCAGGGGGAGCGGGAGAGGAAGAAGCAGGCTCATAGCGGAGGAGCCTGATGTGGGGCTCGATCCCATAACGCCGGGATCACGCCCTGAGCCGAAGGCAGACGCTTAACCGCTGTGCCACCCAGGCGCCCCCTTTTGTTCATTTTTTATCCTATTGGGCTGTTTATATTTTCCTTATTGATTTTTAAGTTCATTATGTATTAAGCATATTAATTATTTTGTCATGAATTCTTCCCCGTAAGCCCCCCAGTTTGTCAATTGACTCTTTAAAAACCTTGTTCATGGTTTTTTGGGTCAAAGAGAAACTTTAAAAATGGTGTATAATAAAATCTATTCATCTCTTCCCTTTATGATTTCTATCTTTGGTGTAATTCCCAGCCCAAGATTATATTAATTTTATTGATATTTTCTTCTAGTATTTTTATGATTTATTTGTTCTTATTTGAATCTTTAGTCTATATGGAATGTTTCATACATTCCATTATATACAGCACTGGTTAGTAACTTAACCCTGTCTCCTGAAATGGTTAACTACATTCTCTATCATCACATATTGAATTTTCCATCATTTCATTATTATTTTGAGATGCTTTCTTTATTAGATTATAAATTCTGATACATACTGGGTCTTTTTCTGAATTTACTCTTGTATTAAGCCATCCACTTTTATGCCAGCATCATACCCTTTCAAAAACTCTAACCTAATATAGTGAGCGACTGGAGGGCATATCTTTTTGTCTACTTAGCCATTGTACGCCACCGTCTTTCCATAGCGGCTATGAATGTATGCCTTAAGTCCAACCCTGTTACTTACTACATGTCTAATCACAGGCAAATTACCCACCTCTTTCATGCACTGATTTCTTCATATGTAAAATGAAGAAAATAATACCCCACAGAGTTGTTGTGACAAGTGAAGTAATCTGTGTAAAGCTCTCTGTGCAGAGCTTGGAATATAGTATGTTCACCAATAACTGTTAGCTCATAATAGAAAGACATTTAGGACATAGTCCTTCTCATGGTTTTGCTCATGACTTGATTGGAGAGATTAAGGATAAATATGAAAGAGGAGATAATTTGATGACACCCCATAAGGTGAATTTGCACATTCCAACCCTCCCCTCTGTTAGATGGCAGACTCGGGGCTGCCGTGGCAGAGACAGAGATGTGGGTAGGGCAGCTGGCTGCTCGAGACATATTTCAGGGTGGCAGTGACTTGATTTGGTCATCAGTGTCCCGGAATTGGTTCTCAGCTTTGTGGTCCTGTTGACCTAGAGTCAGTTCGGATCTGGAGTCACACCCAGCAGATATATGGTTTCAGGTTATCTGATCTGAGAAGACGCACATGTCTAATGAAACAGAGCTCACTCTCAGATCATGTGCCCTGTCCGGAAAGCACGGAGATCTGCGTTCTGCTGGCTGTTCTTATAAACATGGTACAATCCCTCTCTTCATTTTTTTGTCTACCAATCATTATGATGTTCAGGTTTCCCAAATCAGCGGGTGCCCTGATGTGGTTGCAGCTTATCTGGTGCCTTCTCGCTCATGGAGTCTGAGTCCCTTAAATTGTTCATGAATGTGGATCTCCCACTGTTGGGAAGGCCTGCCTTGGATACTGCCTATGACACTGAAATGACTTAATGTGACTTATATTAACTTGTTATGCTCCTTTTCTATTCCTTAATCCAGCAGCTATTCCTTATGGCAGCCTCTCAAAGCTGGATAAATTATTTCTGCACCCCCAAATAGAGTAACTCTTCTAGAACAGGAGTAGTTACTTTTTAATGCAATATCTATCTCCTGTTCACTATTGGATCAATATGGACAAATTCACATTCTTTGCCTACTTTTCCTTGATTACACATGCACACCTCTCTTCTGTTGCTACAGCTCTTCTTTATACTTATTATCAAATACACTTGATTACATGATAACCTTCATTTCCTACATTCTAGCCTTTAGAATGTTGGGCCTGGCAGATTCCTAAATCCATGCAACAACACATTTACACATCAACTCTTAGGACCACTGAATATGCTAATCTCTTGTATGCTGACTTTTACCACCTTCTGTTTCAATGGGTGGTTGTTTCCTGACCTTGCCTCCAAGTTCAGAGGGTGTAGATTCTTGACTATGGCCCCCAAATGAGCGGTGACTTCTTTCATGCTACTAAAAGGAAGCTTGTGCTTTCATCGGAGTTCCATTTTCTTTGGGTGACACCAGACAAGGGAGTTATAGTTTCCACATCTAATGTTATCTATCTATAATATAATAGCGGGCTTTATTGTTCCAAACTGCTGTTGAAAGACACAACCACTACTGAGCCATTACCTATATATATTTTTATCACCCACTATTCATTATAATGCTGTTGTGTTCTGTCAGCGTTATCAGAGGCAACCAGTATTTATTACGTATCCACTGGATGTGTGACATTGTGGTAGGTGCTGCCAAGGGCACTGGTTTAGAATGAAGCATTACATGGGAAGAGGGTGACAATTTTTCTTTATAGTGAGTGCACCACTCTACCTTTCACTGTAGTTTTGGCCACCGGGTTGGTCAAATTATTCATTTTGTCCCTTGGACTCTGTTAGGATTTTCTAGAAATGTGTGTTTGTCATGTGTTTTAGATGGGCTCACTGCAGTATGGCCTTTTTGTGAATACAGTAAGAAAAGATAGTCCCTTCCATTATTTACATAGATATGTGTGTGTATATATATTCATTTCATTCATTCATTATCTATCATCTATCTATCTATCTATCTATCTATATTTCATTTCAGTGTATATGCTGTGAAGCTGGGTTAATTTAATAGAAGACTTATAAATATTTCTAGACCCACTTACCCAAAAAAACTTAGCTTACCTTATTACACATCGTATCCTGGAATTTCTGGTGAGGACTTAATGTTCCCTTCTGGGAGCAGTTTCTGACTTCTTGGTGTCTGATCAGTATAGAGTCTGAGCTCCCAATTTTCTTAGTCTTTGGATTCATCAACCATCTTAAGTCTCACAGTGTATATGGAGCTGCAGTAATCACCCTGTTGGTATAGTGGGTCTGAGGTACTGGTCGATTTTGACGTACACAGTATGCCCTTTGATCCTACTGTCTCTTGGTCTCTGGGGTGCCTGCCATTATATCATAGAGTCTTGCTATATACTGACAAGTGGCAAATCTACATTGATCTTTTTGAAGTTTTAGATGCTGCTTTTATTATGCAAATGATGATGGTTTGAGTTGTAACTCCTTTCTTATTCTCTACCCAAAGTGTCTTAGCAGAGCTAGAATTAGTCCTGGTGTCATCACTGGTCATACCAGGTAGAGGGCTGCATGACATTTTTTTGGACACCAAGAGGGACTCATTGTATCAAACACAGAAGCAAGCTAACCCATTAAACAAGGCATTTCAGTGCAGTGGAACTCACTTGGTGTATATGATAGTCATCATTATTAGTAAAAATATTGATAAAAATTTTAATGCGTGCAATCTCATCATTTTACATAATAGCCAGGTATTTGTTAGGCTTTAATTTGCATGATGGTGTATGTTTTCCATGTGCGTCCTTTTATTCCGTGTGGGCAAAGTAGATACCATTGCCTTGTGGGGGCCATCATGGGGTATTGGAGAACCAGACAAACCTGGGGTTGGATTCCACCCCAACTACTCTAATCACTCAGTAGAAATGCAAGCGACTTAAGTGCAAGCAAACAGCTTGAGGGTTGTATCATTGGGTTCCAGTCAGGAGGCTGCAAGCGTAGGAGTTTTTTAGCAGAGAATTTAATATTAAGAATTGTTAAGTGAGTGTTAGAGAAATGAAAAGGGTAAAAACGAACACCTGGGTATCATGGCGGTGATGATGCAGGAAGAAGCTACCATCCCTCAGTTGGGGAAACAAGAGGAAGAAGATGGAATTATTGGGGCGCCTGGGTGGCACAGTGGTTGAGCGTCTGCCTTCGGCTCAGGGCGTGATCCCGGCATTCTGGGATCGAGCCACACATCAGGCTCTTCCGCTATGGGCCTCCTTCTTCCTTTCCCACTCCCCCTGCTTGTGTTCCCTCTCTCGCTGGCTGTCTCTATCTCTGTCGAATAAATAAATAAAATCTTAAAAAAAAAAAAAAGAAGATGGAATTATTAGAACTTAGAAGATTGGAGGAAGGGCCTCGCAGGGCTGGGCTGCAGATCTCTGAGGCGGGTGTGCCGGCTGGGCTGGTGTCACTGAAGGGCTGCTTCTACGAGCGTTAGAAAACCTGTACACTTTACGCACTGTTGCTACTGCATTGCAAACTGCTACTGCAGGCAGGAACGAGCTGCTGCGGCCAGAGCTAGGGAGTGTTGTTGCTGGGATGAAGGAGGCAAGAACAAGAACAGGAGTAAACCAGGTAGGCACGAATCCTTCTTCTTCCTGCAGTCTTGCCGTCTCTCTGACGCCCCCTAGTGACAGAACCTAACAGGGAGCCGCTCGGTCTGTGGTCTGCGGAGTCCCAGGCCCACCCGGCCCCCCAAAGCAGAGCAGAGAAGGCTCCTGTGAGACCAAGAAACAGTCGTTACATAGCCAGCGCAGGCATGATGTTGCCTACTCCTGTGGGTTGTTATTGAAATTTATGTAAAGAATCAAGTGTGATGACTCGTTCATAGTAAGGGCTAAAATCCTCTGTTCTTTTCAATTCTTACTACTTTACAAAGTCTTCTACCAGCCTAGTTCTTGAAGATTGTCAGTTACCCTTTGATAACTCCGATTCCTCTGCTTTGACCCCATTCCCACCATAGTAGCATTTTACGTGTGGATCAGTGGTGTTGGCTCTGGAATTCATTGGTTATTAGCTGTGGCCTTTGGGCAAGTTAATGAAGTTCTCCAAGCCTGAATTTACATTACATGAGATCAACATGGACAGTGCTTAATTCAAAGCCTGGCAAGTAAGTGTTTAAACATGTTAGCTGCCATCATTGTCGCCCTCATCATCACAGTCATTACTGAATGTGTATGGAGAAGGAGAAACGAAAGAGCCTCAACTTGAGATACATCGGAGAAGCCAGCTCTCTCCAGAATCACCAATGATTAACTTTCTCTCTGAAGCCTAACCATTCTAATGAAAAAGAAGCAGTTTTCCTTGTTTGCCATCTACCTCATTTTTGATTCTTCAAAAAAATTCTCTGTTTCTAAGCTTTGATTTGATATTCTGAAAGAAACCAATATTACCAATTCCGTTTTGTATTAGGGGATATTGAGACCTGAGATTCTTTGAGACTTTCCCTGAGTCATGCATGTGCTTGTAAAAAGGCCTGGAAGGGATTCAAAAATCCATCATGCCACTATCAGGGACTCTTGAATTCTGAAGCATTCCTGGCTCCCACTTGCTCAGGGATATGGAGACTGTCACTAGAAATTCAGAACGAGTGTTCTGCATGGTAATGCGGTACCTCACTGCTAGGTCCTGAGGCAAGCTGAGGACATCCTGAATTTTATGCATTATGCATGAGAGGGTGTAAGAAATAAAGGATCAATCATCTTCTCCCTCAGATAACATTGATCATTTGCTACACATTATTTGGCTGGGCTCTGTGCAGATTTATTTTCTCCAATGAGAACGAGAAGCAGATTGCCTGTTTTCTTAATGAGCAATGACATCAATCTAGCCAAATCTATCTAATGCACTGGATGACTCTCTCTTTCTCCCTCTCTCTCTGCCCCCCTCTCTGCCATAGTTAGAAGAAATGGGGACAGCTTCTGAAGACCGTGCCAGCTCCTGTGAGGGCGGTGACAGAGTGGGAAAATTGGGTCTAATTCAGGGTGATAAAGAGTCTCTTTCTCTCCCTTTACTTTTTTCTCTCTTTAATTTAAGGCAGTGTTTTCACTCTTCATTTTTCCAGATGGCATATGCTGAGGGGCTGATCTGCAGAAAAGGCCAAGTGAAAAGTCACCCAATAACGAGAACGGAGAAAGATGGCATGCGAAAGGCACGACTCCGTAGTGATGCTAGGACTCTGAGCGGGCTGGAACGGCACAATCACCAGGAAAAATAACAAATACCAATCAGAGAATGTTACTACAGGCACTCCCGCCAACACGAATGACTCTCAGTAACACTGGAATCAGCATGTGGCACCCACGAGCAGTTGGAGTGGAAACTTCTGTTGATACAGTGTTCCCCTCATTGTGCTAGCCAGCAGGCAGTAAATAGGCAGGTGTCGGAGGTATTGGGGTGACTGAAGGTTTGAGAGGAGAGTGGGATGCCTTGCCAGGCACATTCCCTCCTTCAGTTAGACAAGTGTCCACTGGGCTTTGGGACGTTGACTGGCTGAGGTTGGGCAAGTTGGGATTTGGTGGAGCAGACTACCCATGGCAAATCAGGGCTGGCCTGGAGTCCTGGCGGGAATGGCCCCACTGGAGGCTGATTGCAGGGAAACGCCACGCCTATGAGAGAGCAGGTGTCATAGGCCCCTGGCCTGGGGCGGGTGGAGGGGGAGGGGGGGTTGGGCAAGAGGGATCCTAAGAGAGGAAGAAAATGTGTTACTAGGTGGAGGGAGCAGAGGGATAGGGCAACTTCCAGGAGATCCTGCCAATAAATGGCAGTGGTTCAGGCCCTGGGAGGAAGAGAAGAGGCTCTGGTGAGAACAAGGCAAACATACATTTTCTGCTTTGTGGTGGGACACAAAGCTTCCCACATCAGAAATTTCCCACTTACCCTGCAGTGTACCCACCTCCACTGTCTCAGAGTCGCAGAGAAAGATATGGGTTTGAAATGGTTGCGAGCTAATTAATCATGAACATGATAGCACATGGAATCAGTGATGTAAATTGTGAAACGTTAAGTCCTGCTTCTGGGTTTTTTTTTCCCCACAGAAATGTAAATATGGGAGAATTTTTACCCAGCCAACATTTGAGAACAAAGAAGACTGGGGGAGTGTCACGCCTCTACTAATCAGGCTTGCATCCCACTCTGAAGGCCAGGGATGTGGGTCGTTAGAGCCACAGCTCAGGGACAGGGCTGGGAGACCCAGTTAAACAAGCAGTGGAGGGGAAGGAAGGGCTGGGAGGGTGTTGGAGGCTCTGCTGAAATAAGAAGTCACTCTGCCAGACTGTGCTAAGACTATAAAGATTTTCCCATAAAACGAGGGTTTCTTAGCATTTTTTCTTTTGTGTTGTTTCCTCCCTTCCCTTTTCTTTTTTAACAGATGAGGAAACCGTTATGGGGAAGCAAATGAACTTGCCCAAATTAGTGTCAGGTAGAGAGAGAGCTGATCTCTCATCTGTTAATGTGAGTTCAGAGCCTGGTCTCAGCACCGGGTCACACAGCATCTCAGTCGCCTGCTGTAAAGTCTGAGTCGGCCCTGCTCAGAGGCTGCCCTGAGCCAAACCATCACCTTTCTCATTTCACAGCTAGAGAGAGTCCTTTTGTGGATTCACCCTGAGATTAACTGACTGTTTGGGGAGTTCAACCACAACACAGTGTGCGCGGCATGAACTTGGAGTTGGCTCCTAATGAGTCCTTTTATTTTGTAGCCCAATATAGATCATTACGTTGTAGATCTTATTTAAAGTCCTCTTTTTGTATTTAGCCTCTTGCTCTGGCCTGTCAAGATCTTTTAAAATCCTTACCGACAACAGATTCTTCTTCTTTTTTTTCCCCCCTTATTTTTTAAATCCGATACAACACGAAATGAAAACCACAGCTCTCTTAAAAGCCCTCTTGTTTCCGAAAGCTTTGACACGTTCAGCAAAGATCTGTTCCTCGGTGTCTGTGTGTGCTATGTTTATTTTCTGCTTTGCCGATTCGTGGAGTCTAACTGTACCCCAATGTGCCTTTAGACGGCAAACTCTTCAGGGCAAGGGCTCTGCTCTTTGTTTTGGCACACGCTGCCTATTACAGGGCTCAGTGTGCACCTGGGGTTCCAGATAAATAATAGCAATCCAGGAGGATTTCTCACTCGCAGAGCCACACGAGCCCTTGCAGGCCGCCAGTTAGCTTCCTTTAAAGAATATCCGAGTGACCGATTTTACCTTGACATTGGGTGCCCCCTCCCCGCATCTGTTCCGCCCGCTGCATGGCTGGTACCAGCTGCGTTACTGTTCGCTGCTTCTGCACCGCCCTTAGGAGCCATTCCTGAGCAGTAGCACTTAGGCTTGCAGATCGTGCACGTGTTTATGAATGTTTTGGTTCTGACTCCAGCCAGGCAGCATCCTTCCCCCTCTCCCTCCCCACCCTGTTAGAGCTGAAGTGTGAGTCCCGGATGCTTTCCAGTGGACAGAAGCCAGAGCAGGAGGAGGTAAAGAGGTGGGAGGGGACAGTTTATTTGATTTTTGGCAGTAAAAACAACCAGCCGAAGCCGGAGTTTCACAGATTTTAGCAAAATAGTCTTTGATTTTGGTTTCTTTCTCTCTTTCTCATGAAGAGCTGGAATTGGGGGGGGTGGGGGGTGGAGGATTACGAGTTTCTTTTGTTAGCTTTGAAAAGAATAGTTTAAATATGGTTAATGTACATGTTATCATTTTCCAAAATATAGGATGAAAGAAATCCTGGTTGGCTCCAGTGGATTTGGAAGCCAACTGTTGCCTGCTTTGGCTGCAGCCAGAGACGATTACTGTAATTCTGTCAAGTGGCACTTTGGCTAACAATTGAAGTGGATCTTTTGGAGGGACCAGGATTCAGCTGAGGGGAAGATGTCTTACAGCCATGAATCCACCTCTTGTTCTGAGATTTAGAATAAAAAGATCAACTTTTAGTCCCCCGACTTTTAAGTTGCCATTGCATAAAGAGGGCTTGCTTTTAAACAGACTGACTCCTCAACTCTTGAGTTACCTGGCTCCGTCTCATGCCTTCCGGCTCTTCTTGGCAAACCAGACTCCATCATTAGAAGTGCTTATATTCTCTATCAGATGGTGCTTTCGGACATCATGCTTACATCTCATTCACTCACCTCCAAAGCTTGTCTATCTAGGAAACTACTATTATCCTGTCGTGTGTGATACATGTGATTGATATTAACTGTATGGTCATGCATTGTTGTTCCAAAGAGTAGCTTTATTTCTTGACTTTATTTATTTACATATTTATCTTTACTGTGAATGTTTTATTTAATCATTTCTATTTACAACTGAAGCTCTGAAAACTCAAAGTTAACATCTCTGCCCATAAGCTTTTTCTTGACTGACTTTAATTTCTGCCTCTGAGTCTTCAGATTTTTTTTTTTTTTTTCAAATGAAAGCTATCCGGTGCACTAGGTTCTTGATCAAGATCTATAAAATGGACACAGTCTAGTTCAATGTTCCACTGTATTCAAGACTGTTTTCCCCATGCAAAGTTTCGTCCTCTGTTTTTCTTCTGATCTAACTTCTAAGCTACGCCATGGTGAGGGGGAGTTACTCTCGTGATGTTCAAGGCAGACAGAAGTCACATCCATTTTCTGCTCTGCTGATGTGCCTGTCGTCTGGTCTCCTGCTATGTCTAACACCTGGAGAAATCACAGAGAAGCAGCTGTCCCTCTTCTCACCCTCCTGGTGGCTGCATTCTCCTCCTCTTCCTTCTCCCGTTGGGGGTCCCTTCTCAGATAGGCTCTTAGAACCATTCATCGGCTTGTCTTCACTCTGGGCCCGTGCGATACCTGTCGTTCTCCGTGCCTGGTTTGAGGCTGATGATGGTGGTGAGCCCTTCTGAAGTCTCTGTGCATATGCCACCACACTCTTGTTTCCTTCAAGTTTCAGTGGGGCTCGATAGGTTTGCAAACATTACAGGAGAATGCCCTGGTACCCCTCCAGGCCCAAGTTTGACCAGAGGTGAAAAAGAATAAAAACTTTCCCACTGCTCATTTTTTCCATCTTTTAATCTTAGTTGGATTCCTCCATCTGTCCTCTTCCCATGTGCTCAGACGCTTTTGGAATGGCAGTATGAGGTGGTGGGGAGCCTAGGGAGATAGGGTGGGGACCACCTGCTTTGGATATGTGTACCGATATCTTCTTTCTTACACCTGAGGGCATTTATCTTTTAGGCTGGTCTGGTACTTATCCAGCTCGACTCGGAGGACCGGCTGAAAACGGTGTCTCCTACTCCTCCGCAATCTTCCACATAAGCTCTTTAAAATCCGATATCTTCTTTCTTACACCTGAGGTCATTTATCTCCAAGTCAAGACTTGGGCATATCTTTTTACTGCTTCCTACGTGTAGTATGTCAACTATGTTTATTTTCAGATTTAGAATAAAAAAATCAACTTTTTATTTCCTCCCTTGGGCTGATGTTGTGCTGATGATGGGAACAACTGCTTCCCCGTGGCAAATGGTAACTCCGTGTCTCTAGGTCTGGATACAGGTGTTGCCGTGAATATTTTATATTTCTTCCTGCTTTATTTGTGTGTAAATGTGTGTGTGTATGTTTGTGTGTGCATTTTGGCAACTAACATAACCAAAGTATTCACACAAAGAACATATTTCTTAAGTAAAAAAAAAATTGTAATATTAATAATGCCAAACGTACAACTACTTAGGAATATTAACTAGGATGTCACCTCAAGAACCATACATCAGAAAGGACCAACATAACGTTGTTCCCAGAAGAAAATGCGCCTGGCTGTATCAAGGCAGAGCTATCATGATTCATTGTATATGAATATTGGATTATATTTTGTTGTTTTAGACAATCTGGAAGCAAGACAGCAGTCCTTCTCTAACACTGGGCTGAGTGGTGCCGGAGCTGGGATGGGCATGTGCCAGGGTGCTGGGATGGAGGCCTGGTGGGCAGGGGCAGTGGACGAGCAGAGAGGATTTCATCCTTACTGTACATGGTTGAACAATGTAGCTAGCATTCGTTTAGTTTGAGCACTGGAGGTGAAGTCCTATTAATCTTGTGCTTTCTTTGGGAGGCACTTCAGGAGGTTTAATTGGTCAAGTTACTAAAATCCAGAGAGGATAAACTAGAAGGAGAAATATATGGTAACATGATATCAGTCCAGCCGTTCATAGAAGCTAGCGTCTGAACTGAGGGACAGGCTCTGCCAGCCAGGACCAGCATTAGTGTGAGGGGTGTACGGGCATAAAACGCACTCTAAGAAAGGTGTGATATCATCCCGAAGACATGGATCATAGACTGTAACTGAATAAGGACAATGTCTTTTAAACTCACACACCTCTGAGCTATGACACTACCTTATACATTTCTTTGGTCACAGGCCTTGATAGTGTTGAGTCTCAAAGTTGTATTGTTACTATAAACTGGAACGTATTAAATTTTACGGTAGGAATAGGATGTGGAACTCCAATCAGCGGGTCCATATTAAAAAAATAAAGAATTAAAGAAATTGTTTAAAGTCTTGGCTCTATAGCAAAATATACGTTATTCAATTTGTGATTATGTGCTTTAAATTAAAACAAATGGCTAAAGTGTGTATATATATGTTTTATTTTTTTGTGATTATTTGCTTTAATGATGTTTTGATCAACTCACCAAGTTTACTGGATTTCATTTAGGGCCATTTCATATGGAACAAACTGCCTTTAATCTTTAAAAGCAAACTTAATGTAGGTGAAGTGTGGGAACACAGTCAACTAAGGCAATAGCAGATTCTTTTCTTCCTTATCAAATTCATTTTAGAGCTATGCTCGTTGAGTAGACTCATTTAATAAATTATGGTTGCATAATGTAAATTATTTTTGCTTATGCTCATACTTATTCTTATTCTCCCTCTTTTGCTGAGATCATAGAGTTAAACTCACATTAATTAAGCACACATTTACACTTTATTGTTATCTTCTCCTCACAGATGAAGGAATAAAGCGTAGAGCAGTTGAGAAACTTGTCAGCTTTTTAGAGCTTTAACAACCAAAGAGAGCATTTTGAAAGCAAGCCCTGGGGAATGTTTAGGCTTGCATCTGAGGCTGGGAGAGCTGTCTCGCTCCGTGTTCCTTATCCATTTTCACCTATCTATTTACTCAAAGTCGAAACACAGTAGTTATTCTTGATTCCCCCCTCTTTCTCACCTTCCACACAATAAATATTTAAAATCTATCCATTTCCATAGTGTAGGCCATCATCATCTCTCACATGGGGATATTACGAATATGTTAATAGCAAATGTCTGTGTAAAGCACTTACTAAGCATTGTACCAAGCACCTGACTTAGACTTACCTATATTTAATTCTCACAATTATTCCTTGAGGTAAGTTTTTCTCATTTTAAAAACAAGATAGCTAAGGCACTCTTCGATTAGAGGCAAAGATACCAAATAGTATCCTCCTTGATTTTCCTACCTTAGTGTTACTTCCTCCAGTTCACTTTCCACAGCACAGCGCGGATGATAATTCTAAAATAAAAATTTTCCTATATTATTCAAGATGTTAATTTTTTTTTCTTTTTGGCATCTTGCTGCCATTTGGGGTCCATATTTTGTACCCCTTTTCCATGGGGCCTTACCCATGTAAGAACTGATGGAAAATTACAGGGGGAATTTGGGTATCATGCAAGGATTGGTGAAAGTGGAGAGTTGTCTCGACTGTCTGAACCAACACCTTCTTGGTGCCTTTGGCAGACTATGTTCTAAAGATGACTGCCACAATATCTCCCCTCTCACATGGTCTTCCTACAAAGTGACACCAAGAAGTGCTCCCTTCTCTTGAATCTGGATGGGCTTCTAACTGTGGTCACTCTGACATTATGAGACTTCCAAGGCTAGATCATAAAGGGTGATATGGCTTCTGCATGGATCATTGGAATCATGGCTCTGGATCTCGATGTAAGCTATCAAAATGCCCCAAGACCACTGTGTTATGAGGAAGTCCCGTCTAGCCCTGGGGGAGAGACCACGTGGAAAAGCCCTAAGACTACCAGACAGAGATGGCTGGCCAGCCACCAACTGCTCCAGAACCAGTCATTGCCTGACTATAGCTGCATGAGAGACCTTGAGTCAGAAACAGCCAGCGACGGCCTTCCCAAATAATGACCCAGAGAGAATCAAATGATTGCTGCCGTGCCAAGCCATTAAAGTTTGGGATGATTTGTTATACAGCAATATGTAACTGCAACCGCGTCTTGCGATTTATACCCCTTGAGAGTAGCTGTATGCTCAAGGAGGACACACGCAGTGTTTCGACCTTCAGTTTGCGCTGGGGACGGGGGTCTCTTCTCTTCCCAGACTACCATATTCGGGGCTTGTGTTGCCTGGTGCTGAGCTGCAACCTTGACTTTGTGAGTGGCTAAGACAATTGTGTGCACTTGGACTGTGTTTCTTATTGAACTTTCAGCATCTTGGTGTGTCACAGGTGATGAAACATACATTTTATCCACTGATGACCCTGCCAGCTGTCTCCTGACTCCATTTGGTGGCTTGGCAGGGAGACAAAGTCGCTAGATGTACTCACCCTGGCCCTCATCCTACAAGCTCTCTGTCAGGTCATTCACGGGTGTCTTCTTCTTCCCTCTCAGCTTCTTGATAAAAATTTCCAGCAGCACAGGGGTGCTGATCCCTTTTCTGGAACACTTTCCATGGAGCATCCGCCGGGCTGGCCAGCCACATTCTCTGCATGAGCTCGAGGAATTAAAGGCACCCCTTTGCCGCTCTGCTTGGGTTCTTCTCCATAAATCTCAGTTTAGGCTTACACTCTGTGTCACTGGTGGTGTTTGTCTCCTTACGACAAGAAGTAGGACTCATGGCCAACACATTCTATGGATTTTGTCAGGCCAAGCTGGATGAATGGTGACAGAACTGGGGGGAGGGGCATCCCCTTCCTAGTTAGTGATGAGAACACTTCATCAAAAATGTCTCCCCACGTATCAGGATGTCTGTCTCTGTGCCTGGTATTTTACCATTAGAGATTTATGTAATCAAGATAGTATATGTTTTAAAGGATCCCAGAGTTTAGACGGGGAGACGGACAAAGGAGCTGACAGCTACAACTCAGGATGAACTCCGCCACAGCAGGATGACGCACAGGGCATGTTGGGAGGGAAACAGATCTCAGGGGACGAGGGGAAGTCAGGGACATCTGAGGAAGCTGAAACGTCCGGGTTGAGATCTGAAGATTGAGGTTGGGTTGGCCAGGTGAAGGGAAGGAAAGGAAAGAGAAAGCCTGCTTCATTTCAGGGATTGAGAAACCTCTCTGCTTCTGGAGACTGTGGGGGATGAAAGCGAGGAGAGCAGCAGGATCGGGCAAGGGAAGGTGCAGAGTACAAGCAAACAAGGCAGGGGAGTTGGACTCCAGTTTTAGGGCAGTAAGGAGCTGCTTGTCGTTTTAGGCAGAAGAGGTATAAGATGAGATTTGTCTTTTAGGAATATGGTTTTGTCTGTAGTGGGAAATGTTGGAAAGGGCTACGCTGGTCATCCAAGTGAGAGATGCTGTTGCCTCAAAATGGGAAAAAGTGGACATGTTTTAAGATGCTTTTCAGCGTGACCTCAAGAGTATTCTTTTTACCCTCATCCTCCTTAATTCCCAGTTCGCCAACCCCACTTTGTTCCATCCTGCTAGTCTTTAAACATATCAGCTCTTCAGCAGTGTCAAACATCACAGCCTCTTTCCCCCTCCACAGTTTGTCTGTAATGTTCCTTGTCTTCCACGTTCGGTAAACTGCTCATCCTTCCACCCATCTCCTCTCTATTTTCCCTGACTTCCCCAGGAAATATGATTTTCTCCTTGATACTTCAACAGATCTTTTGTCTCTCTTCTGTTGTATGTATTGTATGCTAGTATTTTCCCCTTCAGTTCAACTCTCTCATCCTGTCCCCCTGCTGGTTGCCTGGGAAGTCAGTCTGAATGAATTCCAATGGACTCTCTTCTCTGAGACTGAATGGATATCAATGGACTTCTCTCTCCTCTCTGGCCTCTCATTGGGTTGGACATTTTCAGGAGAGGAGAAGGGAGTAAGGGAATAAATGTGGGCTATTTATTCCCCTCGTTTCCTTTCTGTGAGGTTACTCTGAACTGGTTGCCGCCCACAACACAGGTTATACCTAGTGATGCACTGGTAAATGGTTAACAACCAACCTGAGGGATGGAGAATCCCTGATTTGTAGTGTTTGCCCATTTCTGCGGTGTAAATACTCCTACCATGACTGATTTCAAGAAACTAATGTGATGTCACTATCTGTGGAGTTGGGAAGTGATGTACACTGTCTATTCTCTCAAAGTGCCACAAGTCAGTGCCAGCACCTCCCGATTCCAGTTTTTCCTTGTAGATAATTGTATCGGTTCTTCCCCTAGCCCTTCAGGCCTGTGAGGAGGGCTCTGCCACAGTTTTTAGCCCTGAGACATTGCACTGTCTTCTGTGGCTTTCTTCACAATACCCATACCTTTGAAAATAGTCCTTTTATTAGACCCTCCTCAGATTATCCAGTTTGAGGTACCATCTGTTTCCTGATGAGATCCTAATTGATTCACCAAGTAATACTGTGTGGAAATTAGTCATTTAGAAATCTTTCTCCTGCTGTATTACAAACACTTAGAGTGCAGGGATTATGATTTATTCGTTTTTTTTTTTATCTCCAACACCTAGTCAATGGAGGGGTGAGAAGGGAAAGAAGGTATTCACTGAATACCTACTATGCACCCGATATTGTGTCAGCTGCTTTAGAAATGTTTTCTATTTAATCTTAACAAATCAAATTAATTCTAGTACTATCATTATAGGCATTTACAGATAAGGAAACTGGGCTCGGAGTGGTTAAATAACTTTTCCAAGGTTCCACAGTTAGGAAGTAGCTCAATTAGGATTTGAACCTGAGTATCTGGCTCTAAATTCTATTCTCTTTGCTCTGTTGGCTCAATTTGTTTTTAGTAAATGGATGGATGTTTTAGTCAACAGAGAAGACATAGTGAGTGCATCAGAGAGAGATGCCTGCTGAGAGGGATCTTCAAGTGGGAGGAAGATGGCAATTGGCTTCCTTCTGTTCCTCCGAGTGAAGTTTCTAGCAATCTAGCACTTTATAAAATGTAAACTGTTCATGTATAAGTGTTTACACTGAACAGGGTATTTTAGGTAACATCAGGGATATCATAGATTAGTCATAAATCTGGCAGATATTTTTATTAGAAGTGTAACAAATTCATGTCTTATAATAGTATGGGACAGCCTCTCATCTCCTTGGGGTTTAACATTAGCTTAGTACTCCGAGATGAGGAAAACCTTGTTTGTACAGTTGCATTAAATGATGGGGGAAATTGCAAGCAGGATCAATTCAAGAGAAATTTTTTAAAAGAAAATACTTAGATCATCCTAATATCTCAAATTTTGTGCTCCAGTCTTTTCATCTAGAAGACACTGGTGACCCTAGTCAAGACTTGGAGGGAAGACTTGTGGGAAGTCTGCTTTAAAGAAACATCTGTCATGTATTTCTGCTCTCTTGAAAGGGCTTAAAGCAACTGGTATTTTGTTTTAATAATGAAAAGCATTCACTGGAAAAATCGATCTTGTTTTGGCAATTTCATTCTGTTAAGATGGCATGAAAGGGAACATAATAGGTCTAGTGGTCCCCTTAGAAGCCTGAGTGAGAAAACTTGAGTCTAGTTCCGGCTTTGTTACTTGCCTAGTTTTTTTTTTTTTTTAAGATTTTATTTATTTATTTGGGAGAGAGAGAGAGAGAGAGAGCAGGTGCGCACACAAGCGGGGAGAGGGGCAGAGAGAGAGGGAGAAGCAGACTCCCTGCTGACCAGGGAGCAGGACACAGGGCTCCATTCCAGGACCCCGATATCATGACCTGAGCGGAAGGTAGATGCTTAACCAACTGGGCCACCGAGGCGCCCCGTTGCCTAGTTTTATTATTACAGCTGAGCGGAAGGTAGATGCTTAACCAACTGGGCCACCCAGGCGCGCCGTTGCCTAGTTTTATTATTACAGCTGAGCCACTTAAATACGTGTGCCTCACTCTCCTCATAGGTGCAATGGGTAGTTGGATTAGACACAGACTAAACTGTCTTCCTAGCTCTAAGAAGCTTATGAAATGCTTAAGAATTTTGCTTTCTTTTTAGTAAAGCCATTGCAATTTTTCTACATTTATTAGCCACTATGTCTTTTTTTTTTTTTTTTAAGATTTTATTTATTTATTTGACAGAGAGAGAGACAGCCAGCGAGAGAGGGAACACAGGCAGGGGGAGTGGGAGAGGAAGAAGCAGGCTCCCAGCAGAGGAGCCCGATGTGGGGCTCGATCCCAGGACCCGGGGATCACGCCCTGAGCCGAAGGCAGATGCTCAATGACTGAGCCACCGAGGTGCCCCAACCACTATGTCTTTTAATTCCAATTTTATTCTTGTCTTCTTTTATAGCAACAATTTTATTATTTAGTTAGTCATCCTCTGTCTCTCTTCCTCTCTCTCATTATCTGTCATTTGTTTACCATCTATCTACATACCCATAACTACAGAAAAGCTGCCCCGTGTCTAATATGAAGGTACAAAAATAAAAGAATCCCTACGTCATACTTCTGTCTAGCCTTCTATTCCCTAACATATGTTTTGTTTATGTGTGTGTGAGTGTGAACATACATGTATACATATACACATGTAGGTTTAGACATGTAACATTTATATACACATATAAATATTAACATATGTATGTACACAGTTGTCTTTTGGTAATGGTTTCCTAATCATAACTCTCCTGGAAAAAAAAAAGAAAAACACTCTGATTTATAGCATCTGCCAATTTCTGTGGTGTAACTGCTCCCACCATGGCGATTTCGCATTACCCATGGTAAGTTGCTGAACGTAGAGCTGAAAAAAATGCACATAATCGGCTCTTGCAAGCGATATGAGCTGGCTCCAGTACACCTCCGAGTGTAAGCAGCTTGTGGGGTGCAAACTGCTCTCTTTCGTGCTTAAAATACCTATTTTAACATATTTTGCGAACTGAATACTGAACCTAAAAGTAAGGAATACAAAACATGTGCTTTCTATATGATTTCTGTTCATTAGGATCTTTACTTTGAATTATTTTTAATAGCTCTCTCTCGCCCTCATACCAAATGTGTGCATACACGAGCAAATTCTGTTGAATTTTTTGATGATGTCTGTGCATTATGTAATTGTGTATGAGCAGACAATATTAAAATATGGTGCAAATTTTCTGTCTCGAAGTCATCTATCCTTTCAAATTTAAAGTTAAAAGAGCTTCCTTAAAAATCTGTATTTCTAAAGGGTTTTAAACCTGTAAGCCTTTCCTCGTGAATGTGTCTGTATTTGTTCCCAAGATTTTCATTGATTAGTTGTTTATCAAGGGAGTTAGGGCTGGAAAAATCCCCAAACTATTAGAATCAAGATTGTCTGAGAATGATATAAATTTAATATACTCAGAAATCTAAAAAGCTGCACATAGTAATTTGGTATTTAGTCAATCACAGAAAGGCTACAATGCGTTAACTGTTGACTGAATGATGAGCATCAAACAGAGAGTGTAATTAACACAGACAGAAGCTTACTGCCAACAACAGTTTGAAACAATTTTAGTCCTCTATCTCCTGCCAACTTTGATATATAAAGAACCCTTCATTGCATGATGGAGAAAATTTGTTTTTGTATGGGGAATTCAGCTTGTACCCCAGAGCCTCCAGAATAGTGGCTTTGCAGGGTAGGAACTTAATGGGTATTTGTTGGATTGAACCAGATCTACATTTAAAAAAATTGGTCCTCAGACGCCACACAATTCTTGTTAGTAAATTCTCATTGAATTTCATGAACCAGTGGTAACATGTTTTCTGTACCCTCAAGTAGTAAGGGAGCCTTTGCCAGGCTAGTGAACATTTTCTAAGGGAGAAAAGACAATGATGAATACCTGTCTTACTCAACCCAAGGAAAACTTTTACAAAAATAGTCATTGGGAATTGAAGTGTGTGCTGATCCAAGAATTGATCTGTGCTGATCAAATGTGCGAGAAGGAATATCAGCTCTAAGGTATTCATTTCAGCTACCACTTGAGCTCTAAGTTATCCACTGATGGTTTATCGGCTATAACTGGAACCAAGTTTGCCCTGATAATTTCGCTGAGTCCTGGGCAGTCAGCTTGAATTTTGAGCTGAGAGCCAGGTGGGACAGGCCTTGGAAGAGTATGTGGCTGAGTGAGTTGCGGGTAGGTGTGTGTGTGTGTGAATATTACAAAGTGTGTATCATTCATCCACACTGATAGAGATAATTGTCAGAACATAACCATCATCTGTAGCCCTTGATTGTCTTTAGGTTACAATTCAAAGTCATGAGCTGCCCCTGTGTATCTCTCCGGCCTCATATCCCGCCATTGCCTTCCTTGTCCCCACAGATCAGTCATGCTGAGCTGCTAGGAGTTCCTCAAAGCAGTCAGGCTTCCTGACACCTCTTTGCCACAGTGATGAAGTCGTAGAATATAAATGAGGTTCAGTGGGGTGGAGTCTGGAGCCAACGACCAAGAAAGAATTCTTGAGGCGTCTGGTGCAAAATTGGTGGTTTATTAAAGCACAGGGACAGGACCCGTGGGCAGAAAGAGCTGCTGCCCCGGGTTGTGAGAGGTGGCTGATTATATACCATGGAGTTGGGGGAGGTGAGGAAAATGGGAGGCTGAGAAAGCACTTTCATATTTCAAAGAAGACTCGCAGGACATTGGAGGCCCCACCATCTTCAAGCCAATACTGTCCACACTATCACTGTGTCCTTATCAATGAGCTACAGATACCTTCACACGTCAGAGAAGACTCACAGGATATTGGAGGCCCCGCTATTGTCAAGCCAAGGCTGTCCACGCTATCACTGTGTCCCTATCAATGAGCTGCACGTCCTTTCCTTAGTTTTAGGGCAGCCAGGAGTGCCGAGGAATGTTGCATACATGGGGGGTGGGGGTTACAGGGTGTCAGCTTCTGCTTTGTCTTCAGCCAGCCTTCAATTCCCTCATCAACAGGACTGCTCTTACTGCTTGATACCTGCTTCTTCCCATCTGACACTCTCCTCCCACCCCTGACTCAGCTTGATTTACTCCTCTAAGCCATTCTCCTGAACCCAGTTTGGCTGTCTCTTAGAATGACACCCTTGTCTGCACTGAGTGCCTATCTTGCGAGGTCTATTGCATGCAGTAATACATTTATCAGTGTCTATCACTTTGTATTGTAGTTGTTTGTCTGCCTGTCTGTTTCCCCTGCAGACTGTATGTTCTTGAGGAAGAGATTGATTATTGTCTCATTGTATTTCCAGGACCTAGCACAGCACTTGGCAAATAGTAGGTACCCTATAAATGTTGAGTATTTCAATATATAAGTAACTGAAATTAATAAATATGTAATTTACTAGTTGAGTATTCATCTACTCAGTCTTGAAATGCCTTTATTCGTCGGGATTTTTGTTGTAGCAGAAACATAACTCAAAATCACTTACGGAAAAACAGGAATTTACAAGTGCAAATAACTGTGAATCTAAGGAGTGGTGCTGCCTATGGGCATATTGGATCCGGGTCTCAGATGATGCCATTAGAAATCTCTTTTCTCTCTATGTCTCTTTTCTCCTCTGAGGTGTTTCATCCAACAAGTTCTCTCCATGTGATTAGAAAAGATGGTCCTCGTAGCTCTAGACTTACATGTCCAATCTAGATCGTAATTTCAGAAAGATACCGAATGTCTACTCCAGTATATCCAAAACGTCTGTGCTTGGCTCTAGTTGGGTTCCATGTGCACCCTTGGACCAATCACTGTGCCCAGGGCAGTTAGGCATTCTGTTTGTTCAGTTTAGATCACATGTAAGCACCTGTAGATTGTAGGGTTCCTTAATTGAATATTTCTTGGGAAGTGGTTCCTGGAGGTAGTTTACAAAAGGACGTGATACTGAAGGCAAAAATACAACAGGTTGATTTTGCAATATGATGAATAAATATGCATTTTAACTGGTGCAGCCACTCTGGAAAATAGTATGGAGGTTCCTCAAAAAGTTAAAAATAGAGCTACCCTATGACCCAGCAATTGCACTAGTAGGTATTTAAACAAACGATACAAAAATAGTGATTCGAAGGGGCACATGCACCCCGATGTTTATAGCAGCAATATCCATAATAGCCAAACTATGGAAAGAACCCAGATGTCCATTGACAGGTGAATGGATAAAGAAGATGTGGTACATATATACAATGGAATATTACTCAGCCATCAAAAAGAATGAAATCTTGCCATTTACAATGAGGTGGATGGAACTAGAGGGCATTATGCTAAGTGAAGTAAATCAGAGAAAGACAAATACCATATGATTTCATTCATATATGGAATTTAAGAAACAAAACAGATGAACATAGGGAAGGGAAGGAAAAATAAAATAAGAGAAAAACAGAGAGGGTGACAAACCATAAGGGACTCAAATAGGACACAAACCTAGGGTTGCTGGAGGGGATGGTGGGTGGGAGGATGGGGTAGCTGGATGATGGCCATTAAGGAGGTCACATGATGTAAGGAGCACTGGGTGTTATATGCAACTGATGAATTACTCAACTCTACCCTGAAACTAATAATACACTATATGTTAACTAAATTGAATTTTAATTTAAAAAACCCAAAAAACCAAAACAAATGTACATTTAAAAAAGTCTACCGTGTGTCTAGTCCAGTTTAACTCCATACATCTTTTCTGGGTCCACTGAGATGCACCAAGCCTGACGTAAAAGAAATCTCTGGAGGATACTCAATTTTCACGTACTTAGATGCTGAACATAGGTGTATAATTCTATGCCTCTATCTTGCTCCTTTCATTAAGGAGCCTTTTATTTATGGCTTTAAAAAACTTTGTTTAAATTTTAGAATATTTTTTTTATTTATAGACAAGGCACACAGATAGTATATCGAGTTGTCATCTGCCCCATCCCCCAGTTTTCCCTGTTGGTAGCATCTTACGTTACTGTGGTACATTTGTCACAGCTAAGAAATACCCTCTGTGCATTACTGTTAACGAATCATCACAGTTTATTTGAATTTCACTAATTTTTCCCTAAAAACTCTCTACTTTTTTCTTCCAGAATCCCATTCAAGGTACCACATGGTATTTAGTCATCATCTTCTTGGCCTCCTCCTGTTTGATAGTTTCTTGGGCTTTTCCTTGTTTCCGATGATCTTGACAGTTTTGAGGAATGCTGGTAGGGAATTTAAACTGTCCCTCAATTTGGGTTTGTCTGGTGTTTTTCTCCAGTTTAGACTGGAGTAATGGGATTTGGAGAGGAAGAGCTCTGAGATCAAGTGTCGTTCTCACCACATGATGTCAAGGGGGCGTACCATCCACGTGACTTACACAGTTGACACTGACTTTGGTCACCTGTGCAGTTATTTTTTCCTCCCTCTTATTGTACTCTCCTCTTTTGAAGCAGGTCACTACGCACCACTTACACAAGAGGTGGGGAGTTAAGCTTCACCTCCTCGAGGGGAGGAGGACTTACATAAATTATTTGGAATTCTTCTGTACGGAAGATTTGTCTCTTCTCTATTTACTCAATTATTTGTTAATGTCAGTATGGACCCATGGATATTTATTTTTTATTTTGGGTTCAGTTGGCTCCTCTGTCCCTTTGCCTTGCTCCCACCTTTTTGTTATTTGAGTGCTTCTTTACGTTCTGGCTTTACAAGATACCCCATTCTCGTTTTGTATATTCTGTCCCAGTTCTAGAATCAGCCATTTCTCCAAGGAGCCCTGGTTCCCTTTATGGGAGAACAGTATTAGAAGCCGCGATCTGGGAGCTGGTGCTGGTGGATGCTGGGGTACCATTACTTCTCAGACCTCTCAGTGGACAGAGCTAATAAATATATGTATGTAAACTAACTCAGTTCACTGCTTGCTTAGTTTCCTTTGTTGCTGACCTGTCCCTCTGTCATCTATGCATGCCTTCCCCTTGTCCTTCAGTTGGACCCATAATTTGTTTTCTCCTGGCTTCCAAATTTGGCCCTATTTCTTGGTTATGCTTTTATTACATTTTCTCCTTGATTCAGTGATTATGATGTAAGAAGTAATATGTTCAGCTTGATCCAGCTCTTGAAATAGCTACTCCTCTGCTGTGTCCTTGCAGACTGCATGTTCTGTCCAGGACTTATTGGTGATGCCCAGATGCTATAGGGCATTTAAACAAGGTTTTCTTTCTGGTCTTTGTTGTGAGAAGCACATATCGAATTACATAACTCTGAAAAAAAATAGGTATTCTGTCTGACTATCCATTTTAAATATGCAGCAAGTGATAAAGTGATAAAGTAAATATTTTGTGTCAGAAAGCTGGATCAGGTTATAAAAAATTCTAGAATTTTGCTTCTGCAAAGATAGAACATTCTTTGGAAATTATGGTGTTATTGGGAAAGAGGATGAGTTATTTGAAGAGACATATGAAGACCACCTCAGAGTTAGTAGATACAAGAAATTTTCTGATAGCTCTTTTTATCTCCTTTTAAAAATTGAATATATTTGACATACAGTGTTGTGCAAATTTAAGGTGTATCTTTTTCTTTCATTTTCCTCCTTTCTCCTTCGTTTTGTTTTTTTTTTTTTTTTTCTTTTTCGCTATGAATAAGTAAAAGGATTTATGAAAGCTTCAGGGGAACTTAAAACACCAAAACCATGACAAACAATGTGTGAGGAAGAAAGTGAGATTTGCTTCCAGAGAAACTGTGTAGAAGGTAAGCCCCTTCGTTCTTTAAATGAAGGAGGGAAAAGGATGCCCACACTCTTATAAAATTCAAGCAGATATTTGAAGACCCGGTGCAGCCTTAGGTCCCCGGGGGTGGACATCAGCAGAGCACATGTCACAAAAGGGCTCTGGCTTCAGGTTGTATTTGCTACATGGGTCTGGAAGATAAAACCATAATTAGATCATCTAGTCATTTCTGAATAGTATGAATTTTAGCAAGCAAATTATTCTCTTAAATTTCATCACGTATTTAATTGTTTCATTTCTTAAAACAAGTGCAAAATGAGTAAACAGTATTTTTAAAATCGATACTACATTTTCCTCAAACATTTTTTTCTAGAAAAAACACAACTAGTACATAATCTTGACTCTCATTTATGCTTCTTGGGGAAGGCTGGTTTATTTCAGGCATTCATTCATTCACTCAGTCATCAATCATTTATTGGGCACTAATGAGGCAGAATTATTTGAGGCCTTGAGGATAGAGATTTGAGTCAGTGACAGTCTTTATCACCACCCTTCGACACTGGAGTTTGGGAATGTAAATGGGGCCACTGTGTGAGGAACCCAGTGTTTAGGTACGATGCTAGAGGTGAGTGTCGGGTACAGTGGAAGAAAAGGGAAAAGGTGAATCTGTTCTATCTTGGCAGCCCCCCACCCCACACCCTGTTGCAGGCACAGTGGGAAACCAAGTGCTACTCTAAGGAATCCTATAAACCCAAACCCATGCAAACACAAGGAAGCCATGCTGAAGTGCTCTCTCCCCTTTATACCCGCTCTCTCATTCTCCCTCCTCCCCTCTCATTCTGCCTCTTACCCTCACAGCAGTGGTCAGGGGCTTCAAGTTTTGAAGTATTAACACAATCAAGCATTTAGAAAACTTTCTCAACGGAGTGTCTTTAGATTCCATGATCAGAGAATGAAAAGTAATCATGATTCTTGGATTTAAGATGGGCTGGGTGTTGAGGGATGGGGTGGGGAGAAGGTGTGCAGGACAGACAGCAATGACAAAGGGTAAGTCCAAAGTGGTCTATATTTCCAGGCGTGGTGAGTAGGAATGATGGAAACTGACAGACACAAGAGTATAGCAGTCATTCAACACAGATGTCAGTAGCCAGTTGGTGTGCGTTCAAATCCCGTATGACTTACTTAACCCCTTTGTACTTCTCTTTCCTTACCTGAAGGTAGGGAGGGTAATTCTTGTACCCATATCGTGTGAAGATTATATGATTTCATATGTATGAGATCCTTAGAACAGTGCAGGACACATCGTCAGTGCTATATAATTAAGCATTGGCAATTGTTAGATTTATATATTGAACATCTTGGAGGTGCAAGATACTATAGTAAATAGTAGGAACAACAAGAGATCTTCCAGGTAGTGTTCCTTCCACAATATTCATCAGCAAATACTTCTTTCTAACTCCTCTTCACCTGAACGTTTTTTATAATCCCATTTTGTGCTGTCCCTTTAAGGAAATAATCCGTCTTTTCTCCATATACCTCTTCGTATGGATCAGCATTTTCCATTAGGTTCCATATCAGGCTGTTCATTGAACAAGTAAGTATTCGTAACTGTATGAAAACTTCGACTTGGAGTGGGAACATCATCTAAGGCCTTAGTGTCTGGATAATGAAGAACCTGATTTACTTTGCTGAGAAGGGAGCAAAGTATTTGTTTATGATTTTCTGATAGCACCATCTTTAGATGCTCTGAAGGTCTTTAACTGTGATTGCCAACTGCTAAGACTATTGAAATCATGCTGCCTACATAAAAACAGCCATTTAGACTCTAATGTGAACAGACCAGCCATGATGTAGCATTAAAAAATTCAGCTACTTTAATTGAACATTCTGTTAAAAATTAATGAGAAAATGTTGACAATTTAGTCAAAAAAGAGTGGTCACTCATGACTTCTTTGAATTTATAAACTGGGGTTGCAAGTCCAGGACTGTTGACCAGCCAGGTAGTTGTGATGAGGTTGGGGAATATCGGTGAGGTTCAGTGGGGTGGAGTCCGGAGCTGACGACCAAGAAAGAATTCTTGAGGCGTCTTTGGTGCAAAATTGATGGTTTATTAAAGCACGGGGACAGGGGACAGGACCCGTGGGCAGAAAGAGCTGCTGCCCCAGGGTTGTGAGAGGTGGGTTTTATATACCCTGGGGTTGGGGGAGGTAAGGAAAAAAGGGAGGTTGAGAAAGGACTTTCATATGTTAAAGAAGGCTTACTGGATACCGGAGGCCTTGCGGTTGTCAAGTTAAGGTTGTTTTTCCCTCTAGCAAGGTGTTAACATTGAGATGGTTGGGAACTTCCTGGAGGCTGCAGATTATAAAGACATTTAATTGTATCTACATTCCCTTTTGGAAGCTAGGTAGAAATGCTTCATTCTTGTAAACTGCTAAGACATTTGCAAACTGAGGGAGACTTAAGTCTTGCAGGATTGCGGTATCTATGGGTTAACTATTTCTTTGTCCTTTAGGGCAGCCAGCAGTGCCTGAGGAATGTCACGTACATCCCATGGGGGGCGGTTTGCGGGGTGTCAATTTCTGCTTTGTCCTCAGCTTGCCTTCTGTTCCCTCATCAGTTGTAGGTGTGGGTCTGTGGGCCCATCAATTACCTTCCTTTTCTTTAGTAGTAATAAAATCAAAAAGGTAAAATCATCATGTTTCTACTGTTTCAGCAATACTGTGAGGTTAGAGAAGTTAGAGAATCTTTTTGAAACTCGGAGACCTCAAGAGTCAGTAAGTTTCAAAATAAAACTTTCATATTTGAGTTAGTAACTAAAACTGTGCTCATAGTATACTGAAAACCTTACATTCAGATGTGTATCAGGTAAAGCCAGAAACAAGAAAATCGTTTTAGCTTCCAAAAAAAATTGATACTTTTTAAAAGTTCAAAAATAGAAATTTTGACTGGTCACGATTCCAAATTAGTAGTTGAAAAGGTGTTTGGGAATCTGACAGGCAAGCAGTGGTTACATTTTAAAAGATTTCATATTATTGAGAAGCTGTGAAAAGAGAAGCAGCCACACAAAATCTTCCTGTGGCTCTCTTGATCTCACAAAAAGAAATCCAAAATATTTCCTCTTGTCAGGTTTAGCTTCAGGGTGCAATCTTTAAGAAATCTGGTGTATGCACTAGGAAATCTCACTGACTCTTGCCATCCCGAACTCTCCCTGCTTCTTATAAAGACTTTCAGTGGGGTTAGTTTCAAAATCAATCCAGGCATTTCAGGGCAGTTGGGCCCTCCGCGCTTGAATAATTAAGCAAGTACCATTAAAGAAAAGGCTACACATTAGTAACTTAGAAGAATCAGAGTGGATGAACCACTTTTCAGAACCTGCATGACAATTTTGAAAATTAAACCCAGTTAATAGAAAAAAATGCTAAATCAATGGCCATAAAATTTAATGGGTTTATAGCAGCCTTAACACAGTAGGACTGAATTATCATGTTAATTTAATTTCCATTTCTAAATGAACCAGAAGGCACAATAAAGGTCAATTAACCAGCTACCTTCCCTGTCTTCTTTTTCTTTTACTGCTAGTTTTAAATCACATTCAGCCCCAAAGCACTCACACTGCTTCTGGAAACTCATTAGTTTTTCTTGAAATTAAAACAAAAAAGAAAAAAAAAAAAAGAAGAAACAAAAACTAACAACTAACCATGTGCTGAGAACAACCACTGGGAATGTGCCACAATTATGGGGATATATGTATTCAATGAAAAAGCTTTACTCTTGTCACATTGAGGCTACGAACAGTCACACCAAGCCTAGGGAAACATACAAGTTAAAGGTCTCAATTATAGTGTTTACCAAGTGTTCATCTACAGTGAAAAAGCTGTGTGTGCTACTCTTAACATTTATGAGGCGAATAAGGAACGGAACTCCATCTGTGTAATGTGGGTTTTTTGTTAGTACAGTGAGAACCTCAAGCTTTGCACAGCCTGCATTTTTCACATTGAAATGTGTCACTTTATATTAATAGGCTTTTATTACATTTTTTTATTTAATAAAAAGAGAAAAAAAAAAAAGTCCGTTTCTTCCTCCTCGCCAGCAAGAGAATCCTTGTTTTTGGTGTAATTAATTTGCAGTGTATTGCCTGTAATTTGATACAATGTGGATCACAAGCTTCAAACATTCTGGTGTTTTGAGAGATTAA
Organism: Ursus maritimus; assembly: GCF_017311325.1. Classification (NCBI taxonomy): domain Eukaryota; kingdom Metazoa; phylum Chordata; class Mammalia; order Carnivora; family Ursidae; genus Ursus; species Ursus maritimus. The sequence goes on along the minus strand of NW_024427107.1, from coordinate 39,431,222 downwards.
AAACAACATCAAGGGCACTAGATTGGTGAACAAAATATATTTCTATTTTTCAAAATCTATATAGCCGCTAAAATTGGTTTCTAATCCCAGTGTTGGCCAGAATTGAAACAGCGATGTGTAAATATTGAGAAATGATCATAATTTTGATTCCAACAGGAACATCTTTAAAATAAAATAAATATTGGTTGTAAAGTATTGAACACCAGGTACCGGGTAGCTTTCAGTGAATGTTAGCCTTCTTTCCATTCCACCTCTTCAGTATAAAGTAGAAAAATGAAATATTCATTATTTAAAGTTTGGCTGTTTGGAATTATTTCTTAGGATTGTAGAACTTTAAGACAACAATGACTTCCATGCCTTTGCTTATCAAATTCTTATATCAAAGATACTGAAGTTAAGTGTAATTTATTTATTTTTTTTGTAAAGATTTATTTATTTGAGAGAGAGAGAGAGCACTTGTGCTTGTGGTGGGGGGCAGTGAAGAGGGAGAGAGAGAGAATCTCAAACAGACTCCCCAGTGAGGACGGGAGCCAGAGCTCAGTCTCACCATCCTGAGATCATGACCTGGGCTGAAATCAAGAGTCAGATGCTTAACTGACTGAGCCACCCAGGTGCCCCTAAGTGTAATATAGATCAGGAGTATAAGAGTTTTACTTTATGACTAATATCTATTTTTTTTCCAAATAAAAACATTTAGTTCACCTTTCATTTAATAAAAATCTGCCCCGTTGCCTCCCCTTCACACCAAAGATCAATCGATCTCTATCTACCTGTCTGTCCATCTACCTATTTATCGTCTAGCTATCATTTCTAGAAACGGTTAAGTAGGATTTAATGATCTCGTGACAAGTTCTGCGCTAAAGTGAAACACACTGCCTGCAGAATGTTGATGTCAGAGTGCATGTTCACAATGTACAGATTTGACAAATAAATATATACCCGTAGATGTGATTGGATTCGAGAGGCATCTTTTTTTTTTTTCTCTGAAAACCTGTAGGCTAGCAACAGAATCCAACCTTTCTTTTAATCAGAACCTGCTTAGTCCACTTTTAGAGTTCCTCTAATAGAAGAGGAAAAAAAAATGAAATTTTGCTCCTGAAATTCTTTAAACATTAAATACATTTAAATGATTTTATTAATTGCATGTGTATAATAAGTAGGGCTTTTATGAGCTGGAGGGATTTCTTATGCTGTTTTACTCCTGGTCTTTCTTCAGGTTGACGTTGGGCTTGCACCTCTAAAGCACCCATTCTGTCCCCTGTGCCAGATAGCTCTGCGATGACTGCTGTCTTCCCCTCTGCTCTCCCTTTCCTCTTCCCCTCCGTCCCTCGGAGCTCTCAGTGAGCTCCAGAGTGCAGCCCTAGGAGCAAGTGTGAACCAAGTGCCTGCTGTGGCCTTTTGCCACTTGCTGTTTTCTACAATTGATGAGGACGCCCTATTACAGTGGATTCTCAAAAATTATTGCTGATTAGCTGAACGATATCATATCCTATGATGTAATGACCCTGCCCTTCCCCGCCTTGTTTTGAGACTGCGGGGCCTGCCTTTAACCATTAGGGCACTGTGTCGTGAATTATATCACGGAACTGTTGATATGATTTAGCTGTTGGAGTCACGGAAGTCACTAGACTGGGACTGACCATGTCCAGACAGGGAGCGTAGAGGAGCAGGGTAGGTACATGGTAGGATAATAGGAAAAGAAAGAAGAAAGATGGCAGCAAGAGGAAGGGTGTAAGAAGAGAACGGAGAAAGCCGTGGCAAGGCATGCCTTTCGTGACCACGATCATGAGGCAGAATTCCCATTCCCGCATTTGCACAGCTGTGCCTACACACACACACACACTGCTTACTGACCTCATGCCATCATTACTGCTGGTATTATTTACAATGTCATGGTCAGTTCCAAAGATGACTGAGTTTGGAACTTTCTGTCCTTATGGCTTTAAGGAACTTTCTTCCAGGTGAGAGTCTAACTGGTGTCTCTTCCAACTATTACCCGATATTTCATACGCCCATGTCTCCCAGAAGTTGTTTTATCGGAATATATGAATGCCTTTGACAGCTCTTCTGCCATGTGGCTGTGCGGTTTTGGGAAGTCACTTTGCTTTCTAGGCCCTGGTTTCCTCAGTGTTGAAAGGAGTTTGCCCTTTGATCCTGAAGGAACCTCTGGCTCCTATATTCTGTGCTTCTCTGAAGCCCCACTTCAAGCATGGGGTAGGAAAGCAAAGCAGGGTGAAAATGCCCCAGCTTTTCCTTCAGTTTGCCTATCTTGTACAAAGATGAAGTGAGGTGAACTGATTTTTGCTGGAATATCATGTGTGTGATATGCACGCACACACACATACATACATGTGTGTGTTCATATATATGAACATATGCATATACACAGATACATGAACGTGTATGTATTTGTTCATCGTATATCTATAGATAGATATGTATTCTACAGTAATTTGAAGTTCTATTATGGTAGTAAGTGACGTAGAGGCAAAATTTAGGTGTTGCCTAAATAAAGAGACAATAAAAAAAGGGGAAAAAGTCTGTTTTTTGACTTATAAAATTTTTGGACTGTTACGTTCTTTTATTGAAATGGGTTTAGTATATGTGCAGATGTTTGTTTTTAATCAGCCTGTTAAGAAAACTGGAGAAAAGTGATACTTATTACTCACTTAAGAAACATCTGTCCATTTTTGTATGACAGTGTATATGTTTTTTAGTGACAGTATTTCATATTACACTTTGACCTCGCCCAGAAAACTGAAGCTACTGCGCGAGGAGAGGGAGGCTGATGCCTTGCATGAAATGGGCCAGGTGGCCAACGGGTAAAGGAGAATGCAAGTTTGTTACCTAGCAGGACTGACTTTATCTTGCTAAAAACAGGTTTGCTAAGAATGTGGATTGGAAGGAAAAATCTTGGGATTGTGTACTTTGTTTTACGTTTGGAACGAATGAGTAAATATATGATGTGAACGCAGCTTGGTCACCCTTCCCTCTCATCGCAGAGCCACTGTCGGGAGAAGACGATGGTGACTAAGGAAAACTGGGCCAGGATGGCTGCAGAGGGGCCCCTGCCCCGCAGCCAGGGGAGCCATTTGGCTCCCTTGGAGCTCCCTCCCCCGCAGAAGCAGAGAGGAGAGGGACACAGGTGACAGCTCTGGGCCTAATGGCCCTCTCTCTTTTTATTTCTCAGCTGAGGGGCTAAATGTTCTCATATACACGCACTTGTCCCTTTCAGCTCTGAGAATAGGGATGGTTTCTTCCTCCCTAACTCTGTCCTTTCTATCTCTTATTCTTTGTTCCAGAAAGAAAAGAAAAAATAAAACGCCAGGATGATTTCCTCAAGAAGTTTCTTACTTTCAGAAAACTACACAGATGTGGCTGAGTGCTATGCGAAGTGTGCAGTCAGCCTCTCTCTGCCCGGCATCGAAACAGGCTGCTGAGGATACCTGCAGCCTGGGCGTCGGCGAGGTATGAAGACGGCTCAGGTAGGTACAGAAAGATGAGTGTGACGTGCCTGGGAAACAAGTAAACCATCCTTAAGCTCCGTGGGCACCACCCAGGATCTCCCTCTCCATCCATGAAAGGGCGGCTGGTGCTGTCATTCATCCCTCGACTTGTCCATGTTCATGGAGCCGCTGACCCAGTATGCACTCAGTGAGCTTCTCCTCAGTGTCAGGCACAGATGCCCTGTGTGTGAGCTGGAGTAAGTCTACCAAGGGAAGACACTTAAAATAATGAGAACTTTGATTTTGAGTTTACAGTTGGCGAGGTATTGTGTTAAGTACTTTATATGCCTCATTTCATTTAATCTTCTTATAACCCCATTTTTCAGGTTAGGAAACTGAGACTCTGAGACTCTCAGGGGCTTGCCTAAGACCACATAGCTAGTAAGTGACAGAGGCAGATTTGAACTTGAGACTGTTTTACTCGGGAGCTTCCCACGAAGAGGCCATTGCACTAGAAAGTGATAAATGCAATGATGGAGGCATGCCTGGGGCCTGAGGAAACAGCAGAGGGATTGGACCCACCATTGGGAATTCAGTTAAGGCATTTTGGAGGTAGTAGTTCTTGAGTGTAATCTTAAACTCTGGGCCTGAAAGCAGGTTGAAGTATATTGGTGATTTGAAACAGAAGGGATGACTTGTGAAAAGGAGTGTGTGAGCAATTATAAGGGCTTTGGTGTTTCTGGAAGATCACGTGTAAGGCAAGGGGCTGTGGGACATGAGCCTGGAGAGGTGGGTGGGGCTGGGTCCTGGTGGATCTTTTAGAATCTACGATGTAGCCAATGCCAAATGCGTTTGGAGCCTGTGCAGTAGTCTGGGAGAAATGTGATGGGGCCTGGCTGTGGCAGGCACCACGGAAGGATGGAAGGAGGGCAAGGGGGGAAGACTTGATGGCCAGCTGGGCAGACAGAAGGAATGAGAGAGATGGAGAAGTTGTAGGAAGCCTCTCAGACGTCTAGCTTGGTGGCTGGATGGGTGGAAATGCCAGCAATATAGACAGAGGATCCAGGAGAAGAACAAGGCTCAGAAGGGTGCTGAGCACTTTTATTCTTCTCCAGTCTATAGTTACAACCACATGTTATTATTAAGCTTTTCTCTAGTAGGTTAAATTGGTAATGCATAGATTTCAAACTTACTGTAATTTATAGTTAACTATTATGTTTTATAATTTCATAAATAAGAACTATTTTTCTTGCCTGGGGGAAATTAAAAACATTTGCTTTAATCAATTAGGTCAGCCACAATGTTATGGGTCCTAATGATAACGACCAGCACTTACTGAGCGCGGCACGTGGTCCAGGCGTTGTTCTATGCATTTTACCTCCATCAGTCCATTCCTCCTGCCTTCCGTGATTTTAGTCTGAAAACCGAAGTTGTACCACACTGGAGGTCATTCATTCCCAGTTATGGGGGCTTACTGGGGTGGCTCTGTCCAGACCGAGTTTGAGCATGGCCTCATCCCCTTCGCCAGGGAGACAGCTCTGTGGAAGGAAGTCAGAGAAAGCTGTTTGGCTACAAGCTGCCGGAGGCTGGAGTGTGTACTCTCTTCAGACGGAGTCTGTATCCTGGTAATCCCAGTTAGAAGCTGTGTGACTCGGGGATGTTCGTGGCAGCGTTATTCATAATTGCTGAAACTGGAATCCACTTACATGTCCATCTCCTGGTGAATGGACAGACAAAATGGATAGAAACTCCACTCAATACTGTCCAGCAATAAAAAGAAAGTACTGAGTCATGCAAACTTATTATGCTGGCACCTTGAAAACAGGATGCTAAGGAGCCAAGCACAAGAGACTGCGTGTTGTATGATTCCATTGATATGACATGTCCAGAAAAGGTCATTTTCTAGAAAAAGAAAGTAGATTAGTGGTGGCTTGAGTCTGGGGGTGAGATGGATTTAACTCTATGTATGAGGAATTTTGTTGGTATAAAAATGTTCTTTAAGCATGGTAATGGCTGCAACCATTTGGTCAAGTTACTAAAAATGATTGAATTGCACACATGAAATGGATGGATTTTATGATATGTAAAATATACTTCAATGAAGTTGTTACAAAAAGGAGAAAGAAGCTGTGTGACCTTGCCCAGGGTCTTGAATCACTTCTTTGTGTCACCCTCCTTATCTGTACAACACGGTGCTGACTTCTTAGTCCTTGTTTAATCTCCGGCAGCATTTGGCTCAGGTTATCCTCTACTGCTCCCCCTGCTGCTGGCCCCCATTCATTTGCTGGGATACCGTCCTGACTTGATTTCTCTGATACTGAACCCTCTTGATTTTTTTCACAATGAAGGCTGGAATTGGGTTCTCTGACCGTTTGGGGACTGGTGTAATTGTTTCACTCTGCAATTATTTATCAGGCTCAATGCCTGTGGTATGCATCCCCATTCAGCCTCTGCTACTTTTTTTTTTTTTTAAAGATTTTATTTTTTTATTCGACAGAGATAGAGACAGCCAGCGAGAGAGGGAACACAAGCAGGGGGAGTGGGAGAGGAAGAAGCAGGCTCATAGCGGAGAAGCCTGATGTGGGGCTCGATCCCAGAACACCGGGATCACGCCCTGAGCCGAAGGCAGGCGCTTAACTGCTGTGCCACCCAGGCGCCCCAGCCTCTGCTACTTCTGACGTTGGGATTGTTCTGGGTTCTGCCTGGGATATTTTGGGACTTGTTGGAGAGATTTTTTCTGACACCTGAATATCACTTTGGGTTGCCTAGCTCTATGGGCATTTTTATCAATCATTTCGCATCAATTTCTAGTAAGTCTCTCCTGTTCAGTTTTTCTAGAGACACCTCTCCTGACATTCTGAATCCATTACAAATTCACTTTTGTTTTTATATTTTGCTTGTGTCGATAAGATTTTGTGAGGAAGGGACATAGAGGATATGCTGTGTGTGCTACTGAGGTCGCATTCAGGACTGAAGGGCTTGTTCATCCAGCTGCCCATGGTTGGCTTCTTCACTGGGAGAGCCTTCACCCAATGACTCATCTACTCAAGGCTCAACCTTCTCACCCAATTTGCTACGACTCTGAGGGACCACCCAGGTTCAGAGCTTCCTGGAGCTGGCAGCAGCTTTCATTGAGAATGCATCCGGCCTAGCTTCTCCGTCTATTTTTGTTTTCTTCCCTTCTTTTCCGTAGAGTTGGCTCCAGGAATACCCCTAATGAACCTACTGTATGCTAATCTCCATCTCAAGGTCTGCTTCCTGGAGAGGCCAACCTGTGACAGAAGAGATGTGAATACATCTGTCCGCTCAGCCATTGGGAATGCTTTTTACAGGGCTTGTTTTGAGATCAGGAGCCTTTTAAAATAAGGTATTGAAATGCACGAGTTCTTTCCAGAAGGTGAGGTTAATTTTTCCCTCTAATGCCAACTCACTCCTTTTGGCTTTTGATAGAGACATCAGGCTCAGCTGGGTTTCCAACTTCTCTCTCCCGCTTTCTCCCCACAGCCGGTATACCATGTGACCCTTACTTGTGAGCTCAGCCTTCCACTTCTCAGGGCTAAACTAACTCTAAGTGGAAAAATCTTAGCGTTTGTCTGAAGTCAGGCTTTCCTCAAGCAGATCCTAAGATGAGGGTTTGCGTGTAAGTGCTTTATTAAGGAAGTGTCCCTGGAAGAAAGGGGAAGGAGAAGCTGGGCAAGGAAGGGGAGGAAACCAAGCAAGACTAAGGTCTCAGGAGAGTTCTTCGGAGGTAATGTGATGGTTAATTTTATGTGGCAACGTGACTGGCCACAGGGGGGCCAGAGTAAACAGTATTTCTGGGTGTGCCTGTAAGGATGTTTCCAGATGAGATTAGCATCCGAATCAGTGAACTTGGTCAAGTCGGTTGCCCTCCCCAAGACTGTGCCATTTGGGCATCAACCAATCACCCAGGGGTCTGGATGGAACAAAAGGCAGAAGGAGAGGAATTTCTTTCTTTCTTTTTTTTTTTTTTCTGCCTCACTGACTGAGCATAGTAGACACATCTTATTCTCTCTGCCCTGAAACTGGGATTTACACCATTGGCTCCTCCATTTCTCTGGCCTTCAGACTTGGACTGAACTATACTACTGGCTTTCCTGGTCTCCAGCCTGCAGACTGCAGACTGTGGGACTTCCCACCTTCAATAATTGTGTGATGCGGTTTTTCATAATAAACCTTTATCCATCCATCCATCCATCCATCCATCCAACCAACCAACCAACCAACCAACCATCCCATCCTATTGGTTCTGCTTCTTTAGAAAACCCTGACTAATATAGATAGTGTTGTTTGATCCTCAGAAGAACTCTGTGATGTAATTCATGCCTCAGAAATTTTTCTTTCTGAGGCAGAGCAATTGGGCTTTTGTGCTCTTGCACCCAATATTCAGATTGATTGACAGTGAATGACTCCTTGTGGTGGGGCCGGGAGCCAGGATGAAAACTCTCAGGCACTTCTGGCTGTCTGCCCATGCAGCACAAAGCCACTCCAGTACCATGAGGTTGTCTTTCAAGAACACATATGAGTGCTGGATATGGGGAGCCAAAGCACACAGAAGCTGGAGAAGGGGCATCCAGAAGGTCTAAGAGTATCTTGGTGGAGCAATGACATCATCTGTGGCGTGGTTCAATCACCAGCATCCTTATCAGATTAGCTTTGGTGCCAGGCTCCAATTTTGATAGTGGGTCAGGACAGGAGACTTTTGAAAACTGACCTTATAAGTAGTCTGTCTCTAGGCTAGTAGAACTTGTAGAATATTTGATTTTGTGTTGTACTGCATTCCAGTGAGCCTGTTGGAGCGAGATAGTTTTTACAGGGCTTGCAGAATGCTCCATGAAATAATGAAATGAGTTAATCTTTTTATGGAATTGCTCTGTATTTGCTAACAAAATGCAAAAAGTGTTTGCCAAAATCAGCAATCCTAGTATTGGTCTAATTGATGTTGAGCTGTTCCTCATAGTTGTAATTGCCCACTAAGTTAGTGGCTCCTTGAGGCCACTCTGAGAATGGTAATAGGACTATGTCATCAGCATAAAGGAGGATGCTATGATGGGAGGTCATGTATCCGGGTTATCAGAAGATGTATCAAGTGGTTTGGGTGAAAAATAAAGAGGTGGACTAGGACATTTGTACTATTTGGGACTGTAAGCTGCTCTGTCAAGAGCCCATTTCTCATCCATTTTGATCCCTTTTTATATTACAGTAAAGGCTCTGAAGGGCTATTAAAAGCCAAGGATCAATATCGAGATTATGCAACTTGGCCCATAAATGGTTCTGTCTATAAAATCAAAGGCTGACAATAGAGTAATAAATGCCACAAGTCTCAAATTATTTTTGACCATTTTCCCTAAGAGAGGAAATAGAGTATAGTAATAGTTCATAATAGAAAAGCTATCTCTAAAGCATTTGTGCTCTTCCTGTAGGATTTTATATTGAGACACTCAGAGAGACAGTGTAGAAGAGTAAAGACTTTTTTTTTTCAAGGATATTCAGAAGATTGCTGGGGGGTAAGCAAAGATAGAAGAAGGTTGCTCCTCCCCTCCCTTTTTTTTATACTAACAGCAGACTATTCTCTTGGTCTGTTTTATAGAAATTATACTATTGGTGATTATGTCAATAATTTTGGATGGATTAACACCTGCAGTGTAGAATAGGGTTTGTGGTGGGAAAACTCTCCCTGTTACACAGTTCAAAATAGTCATTTTGTAGCTGAACCAACGTTGAGTGTGCTCCTTGGTGAGTCACAGATACACCAGGTGGAGTTGTTGCACAAAGTAAAGTTTATTTGCAGCAAATAAGGAGATCACAGGAAATAACTTCTAAAGCCCTGACACTAAGCAAGGGTGAATAGATTCCTTTTATTTAGGGTTAGAATGAATATTTAGATAGGGAGGCCTTGCCATTGTATGTAGAGGCAGGCATAAGGCTGCACATGTGCTTAAGGAACATGCTTGTCCATACATTGTATGTGATGTCAGTGAAGCTTGTGCTTCTCCTTGTATGGAGATTTTAGTGATAGAATGAGGTTAAGGTAGTTTTCTGTCATTCTAGAAGTCACTCCATGATCCATCCACACAGGCGCAAGTGGAGGATTACACTCAAACTGGGCTGGCGGGAGGTCTTGTCAAGGTAGTCACTATCACTTTTAATAGTCCTTCAGCTTATCTCTTTATCTGAGTTAAGAGATAAGCTGGAAAGAAGAGCTTACAGAAAAATGCAAGACAAAGTTTGGAGAGTACAAGCAGATGGGCAGTAAAGGTCAAATCTTGGGGTCTAGCTGGTGACAATTTTTTTTTTAGCTATTTATATATATATTTTATTTTAATTCAGTTAATTAACATTTAATGTATTATTGGTTTCAGAGGTACAGGTGTGTGATTCATCAGTCTTATATAATACTCAGTGCTCATTATATCACGTGCCCTTCTTAATGTCCATCACCCAGTTACCCCATCCCTCCACCCCCTTTCCCCTCCAGCAACCCTCAGTTTGATAGCTGGTGACAATTTTTAAGTGAAGTTTAATGAGTAGGGGAACTGGATTTGAGCTAGAGAAAGTTCTAGGGCTCTTAAACTATGAGGTGAATGTAAGAATTCTAAAAAATAAGTCTTTGAAACTGCCTACCCACATCCCTACTCAAGATAGTAAACAAAAAGCACTGAAACATTATGGGAGAGATGGTGAAGATTAGCACCACTTTTAAGGATCTCAAAGATATAGGGGTGGTGGTCCCCATCATATCTCCATTTAATTTACCAATCTGGCCCCTGCAGAAACTGGATAGATCCTGGAGAATGTAGACTACCAGAAGCTCAATCAAATAGTAGCCTTGATCACAGAGACTGTGGCAGAGGGGATCTAGTTTAGAGCAGGTTAACGTGCCTTTGTTATACAATATGCAGCCATTATTTCGATAATGGAGCTCTTTTCTCTCTCTTTAGGTAAGAGGTTGGAAAGAGTTTGCCTTCACAAGGAGGGAAAACCATATACATTTATAGTTTTGCCCAGGATGATGTTAAGTCTCCTGCCCTCTGCCTTAATATAGTCTGAACATATCTAGACTGTTGGGGTATCCTGCAGAATATCAACTGATTGATTATATTGTTGGCATCATACTGATCAGGCAGGATCTGCAAGAGAGGTTAGCATGCTGGAGGCAGTGGTGCTCAGTCCAGACGGTGGGAGATAAATTCTACAAAGGCTTTAGGACCTGTCACTTTGGTAAAGTTTTCAGGGGTTCCGTGGTTTGAGGGGCATGCTGGGACATCTCCGAAATACAAGAGAACTTGCTTCAGCCTTCATCCACTATAACAAAGAAGACAGCAAGACCTGTTCAGATACTCGTGGAACACATTCTACATCTAGGAATACTGCTCCAGCCCATATATCATGTGACCCAAAAGCTGTCAGTTTTGAGAAGGGCCTGGAAGAGGAAGGGACTCTGCAAGAGGTTCAGATTGTGATAGAAGAAGCTCGGTCATCTGGGCTATAAATTAACAAACCTAAGTGGCTATGCACCAAGAACTTAGGAGTTGGGTTCTGTTGGACACATTAAGTCATCAAGTTGAGTGGACCCAGCAGCAGTTCATCATAAGATGGACATGGTATGTTTAAGATTGAGGACCAGAGGGCATGAGTAGCCTCGACCCCCTTATCACCCACAATGGCTGCACCAGCACCTGTCTTTCAGCTCAAAGGTGGCAGGAGGTTGAGTTGGGGAGGGCACGCCTACAACCTGTTGAAGGAGGATAAATCCGAGCGTGGTTTATGGATGGGTTGGCTTGGTAGGTGGGTCCAGAATGGATGGCAGAGGCACTATAGCCACAGGCAGGGGCAGCTTTGAAAGACAGTGTTGAGAAGACCCTTTCCCTAGTAGAACTTTGAGCAGTGTACCTAGTCATCCCCTTTATGAACATGAAGAAATGGTCCATCCACGGGGGCCATGATGAATGGCCTGACCAGTTTGGTTAGTGGCTTGGAAGGAAAAAGACTAGAAGATTAGAGATAAAGTGTGGGGTAGAGGTAATGTGAATGGACATATGGAGGTTGGCATGAAGGGAGATTTTTCTATCATGTATTAATTACTGCTTCCCAGAAAGCATGTACCATTGAAGTAAGACTAAAACAATCATGTAGGTGATACAACTCAGACAGTTGACATTAGCCGGGTTTTGTCATCAGCTACTCAGGACTGTACACTGGGCATGTGAATGAAGAAGCCACAGAGGCAGAGGTGAAAGCTACACATGGGCCTAACAACATGGAGTCCCACTCATGAAGGCAAATATTGCTGTGCCAGCTCTGAGTGTCCAGCCTGCCAGCAGCAGATCTCAAAGCTGAGCCCCTGCCATGGAGCTGTTCCTCACAAGTAGCTGAGACCCACTCGCTAATTGGTGACAAGTTGACTACATGGGGCCCTTTTTGTCCTGAAAGTGTCAGTGATTTGCTCTAAGAGGAATTAATACCTATTCCAAATGAGTTTGCCCATAGAAGTTCAACCAGCACTGCTGTCTGGAGGCCTACCTGATCCCTAGCATTCATACAATGAAGGAAACGGAGGAGTGGGCCCATTATCATGAAGTTCACTGGCAGGATCACGTGCTGCACCATCTGGAATCTGCCAGTCTTACAGAGTATTGGATTGGCCCATTGAGGGTGCAGCTACAGTGCCATGTTGGGGGCAATACTCTGCAAATGTAGGGCCTCTTGATGAGCAATATAAGGGAAGATTCTCAGGTTGCCATTTAACTGTAGACTAGATTGTTGACATTCTCAAAGGATAGAACCTCATTACTACTCCTCTGGAATATGATTTCCCTTATAAAATGTAATACAGTATAACTCCACATTAAATCATCTGTTCATATTCAATGATAAGAGAACAAAGCCAAGCTCAGTGCCCTCGTGCCCCATCAGAGCTCTTCTGCTTTCCACCTGATTGCTCTCCCTTCTCTCCTGTTACTGTTCTGGGCAAGACGATGTTACAATACATGCAGTTCAAATTAACTATCCCCAAGGTTACAAATGATGACATGTTTTGAAATTTTAGGGTCACTTGGAAGGGCTCAAAACCATAAATGTTATATTTGCCAAAGTTAAGGTTCATATGAAATTATTGTGATTGCAAATTAATTTGATTAAATGCTGGCCTTTTCAAGCGCATAGCTTTTCCTAGAGTTAAAGCAGTCTTCTAGCTCAGGTCTTCCACGAATTCCACTTGGAAGAATTATTTTGATCCTTCTATTCAGGTCCCTTATAATATTATTTCCTTTAAAGGGTAAAACAAATATGTGCAATGCAAAGAGTAGGAAATGGGACAAGGTATTTCATACATAGAAATATAATTTGATGGTGTAATATATGTATCTAAGGCATGCTTGGTCTGTCTTATTAGGGAGTGGAACCATTTATTGTGTGAATAAAAGGTTCCATTTGCACTATTCATTTAATCCTAAAAATCTTAGAAATACATTCTGTCTTACAAAATGTTTGCCTTATTTTGAACCCAGCTGCATGTGAGTTATTATTAACCACAAATCCAAAGGAAACACTTCTCTTTACATACGTGGTTATTTATTTAAAGTAGATAGAATCAGTATCAGATGGTTTTTAAAAAGAATAGTTATATTCTTAATGGAAGCTGGAAGACTGTGATACTGCAAAGACATAAAAACTATATAAGGAAAATGATATATTAACTAGTTAAATTAGTACTTAAAAAAGGTAAAGAAGCTTACTTTACCTCTTACCTTTTAAAAAATATGTTTTTTTCTCAGTAGATCCTATTGCACAACCATGGTATATTTTGTTTTTTAGTGCTAAGTATTTTCATTTGAGTTTGTAAAGAAACTTAAGATTTCCAAATTATGCTATCATTCTGCAAAAGAAGTCAGTGAACCAAATAATTCCATAAATGTATTTCCACACAAAGACAAAATGCACAAGAAGAGTCAGAATTTGTCTTGGGGAACACAGTGTTGGGTTCGTGGAGTGACACTTCTCTTCATTAAGAACTGCTTCAGAACCACCTATGGAATATAGAAAATGATCTACTTGAGGTTTAATGTCAGATGCCAGCAAAGAACCACAGAGGGCTTACTTGAGAAAAGTTGTAAAGCTTCATTTCCTGAGGAGGTAAAAAGGAAGGAGATCATCTCAGATAATATCGATGGTGAAGGAGATAAGAAGTTTTCCAAGGTGGCTGAGTAACCACTGCTCTCTATCTTAAGATGGGGAGATAAATTCTCTATTGAGAATTGCTGCCTTTACAGGACATTTTCTTGACAGAGAGGGTCAGGTCGACTAAAGGAAATATGCTTAGTAATCTAGAGAGTACGATCCATTTCCTATAAGCTGAGTAGCTGAGTACCTACTATGTGCTAGGTACCCTTCTCAGTGTTGTGAAGGTTACAAAGATAAATAGAGGGAAAACTGACTTTTTCTTTGAGCTCCTACTTTGTGCCAAGCACTTGACAGGAATTTTGTGAAATGGGTATTATGGTTACTATTTTTACACATAGGGAAGTGGGGATTTGGAGGTTAAATAATATGCTACAAATTACAAAGCTAGTAAATGATAGCCATAATATCCACTTTGCAGAGTTGTGGTTAAGTCCTTGGTGCAAAGTACAAGCTCAAAAAAGAATTAGCTTTTGGGTGCATTATAGATATGTATTTGGGAGTTATTTTATCTTAATGTTGTTTTCAAACTCTGTCATTCAATTATCACCGATTTATAACATGCTCACCTTAAGTAATATTCTAGAATTTTTTCTTATATATTAGTTTATGCTATTATGGCAATCTGTAAGCTTCTGAGACTGTGATTTATACCAGCAAGTCAAACTTTCACCACTCCACAAATTGCCCCCTTGCTCACTGGACGCTCCTTAGTGAAGATCTGGGTTTCACTCTTCTGCTCATCATTCATTGCTTCCTACTGATGGCAGTAAGGATCAAGGATGACAGACATGCAAAATCAGAATCTTTATATCAGTATGCTTTAAAACAGGGGCTTCAAATTGTTGTCTGAAATCTACAGCAAGATATGTATTTTTCACTGGACCTAGCTCTTGTATATGCCTACACACCAGTCACAGGTTTTATGAAACAATACTTACCTTATGGATAATAGACTGTGATACTTCCTATTCGATTCAATTCAATTCGATTTGATTCCATTCTATTCCATTCTGTGCTATTCCTTTCTGCCATTCCATTCCACTCCATCCCATTAAAAAATAGTGATCACAATTCACTGAACTGATTGAGTAGCCCACTGGTGAGTCATGGTCCACATTTTGAAAAAAGATTTCTTGAAGACATCTACAATGCAGGGCACTATATGAATTTTGGATCTTCTACAGTGACTAACATGGTACTAAAATAAGATGGGTAGTCTTGTGTGTTAGATTACCAGTGTGCTCCAAGTCTTTGTTCCCTCCCCATGTCTACATTTTGTGCCATGTAACTTTGTAGCATATACCTATTTTGATGCTGGCCTGGGCCATGTGACTTGTTCTGGCCAATGGGAAGTTAGTAAACAGGATGCAGTCAAAAACTTGAAAAGTGCATTTGTGCTTGGTTGGGCTTGTTTGCTCTTGCCCCTATGTCTTGGTTATGAGAACACGCTTGCCCAGCTACTAGAGACACAGGGATAGAGTCAGAGATGTGATCACAGCTGACTTGTTCCGGGTGTACCAGCTGAGGCTATCCTAGATCAGCTCACAGCCAGCCAGCACTCAGACACATGAGTGAGCCCAGCCAAGATAAGCAGAGGCATCTAGCCATCTACTCCAGACATGTGGGCAATAAACATTTATTGTTAAATACCACTGAGGTTTTTTGGTTTGTTACACATTATTGCTGTGGCAATAGATAACATACACCTGGCTGCACCTGCCCCATCCTGTGCTGTTCCTGTCTGAGTACATGAAGTATATCTATGTAACTTGAAGCCTAGCAGAATCTAAACTGTCACCTTTCTGCCTCACTAATGCTTATGTGTCAGAATTTATCCAGCTTGTTGATTGGGGTCAACTAGTTACAGGTATTTCCACTTGAAGAAAAAAATCAGCTGTTCTCAAATTTTAGTGTCCATCAGATCATCTGATCTACTGAATTAGAAGCTAATGTTTGCTAAAGTTTGAGAACTGCTGACGTAGTGAGTTTGTTTGTTTATTTATTTATTTATGGACTTGGAAGCAAAGGGATTAATTGATAAAGACTAGAGGGTAAAATCCAAATAGTTTGCTTATGCAATTTATTTAAGTATATTTATCTTATATACAACTAGTGGCAACATACATAACCCACATCTTCCTTGCTTAAGTGTTTAATCTTTGCATATTAGGGAATTAAAAGTGAAACCTCAGTTCTGGTCCTGATTTTGTAGTGTATTATCTCTCCAAAGGTTCTGTCTATTCTGACTGCCAGAACATCTTTGAGTGGTTGTCAAGTCATTAGAAGTATGTTAGATACCAAGTTATCTAAGATTCCTTTTTCTTTTAACGCAATTCAATTTCTAATGTATAACACATTCTACCATCACTGTTGCTTATTTATATTTTTCATTTTCTCTTTTCATTGTATTTACCAACTGTCAAACTTCATTGACCTGTGCTAGACAAGTTCGGGGGCCCTTTGAAAATCTGCTACTTTCTCTTTGATCACCTAACCATAAAAATGGTCCTTAGCATGTCTGATTTCCTCAGGAGGTTGTTCAGAGACCACATTTGGGCTTCTGGATGTAGGGCCATTGATATTGTGGTCCCAAGTCGTCTTGGTCTTACACAGAAGGAACAAGGAATATGGGTACCTACTTGGGGAGTAATAAAATACTAAAGGAAATAAGGCAGGGATAAGTAGCAGAGAAGTCCTAAGACAAAGAGCTGGAAAACTAGAAACTAGAACAGTTAGAAAGTGTAAACTGTCATGCTATTATGCATTAAAACAACTGTTAAATTCCTAACACTGGCATGCCAGAGTATTTCTGCGTACCTATACAGTGTACTTCATTCTAACTAACATCATGCCTTTATAAATGACATCTGGTAAAAAGTTAGTATCCAAAATCTATAAGGAACTTACCAAACTCAATACCCAAAAAACAAATAACCCAGTTAAGAAATGGGCAGAAGACATGAATAGACATTCTTCCAGAGAAGAGACAGAAATGGCAACAAATGAAAGGATACTCAACATCACTCATCATCAGAGAAATACAAATCAAAACTACAATAAGATACCACCTCACACCAGTCAGAATGGCTAGAATTAACAACCCGGGAAATTACAGATGTTGGAAAGGTTGGGGAGGAAGGGGGGAACCCTCTTACACTATTGGTGGGCATGCGAACTGGTGTGGGCATGCGAACTGGTGCAGCCACTCTGCAAAACAGTATGGAGGTTCCTCAGGGAGTTAAAAATAGAGGGGTGCCTGGGTGGCTCAGATGGTTAAGCATTTGCCTTCGGCTCTCCTGGGATCAAGCCCTGCATGGGGCTCCCTGCTTGGCAGGGAGCCTGCTTCTCCCTCTCCTTCTACTGTTCTCTCCCCCTCCTTCTACTGCTCTCCCTGCTTGTGCTCTCTCACTCTCTCTGTCAAATAAGACAAAATCTTTTTTTAAAAAAAAGTTAAGAATAGAACTACCCTAATGACCCAGCAATTGCACTGCTAGGTATTTACCCAAAGGATACAAAAATACAGATTCGAAGGGGAGCATACACCCTGATGTATTATTCAGCCTTCAAAAAGAATGAAATCTTGCCATTTACAATGACACGGGTGGAGCTAGAGGTGTTATGCTAAGCAAAGTAAATACAATATACCATAGGATTTCACTCATATGTGGAATTTAAGAAACAAAACAGATGAACATATGGGAAGGGGAAAGAAGAGAGAGAGGGAAACAAACCATAAAAGCCTCTTAATGATAGAGAACAAACTGAGAGTTGATGGAGGGAGGTGGGTGGAGGCCAGGGTAGAAGGGTGATGGGTATGGAGGAGTGCACTTGTTGTGATAAGCACTTGGTGTTGTATGTAAGTGATGAACCATTGAATTCTACTCCTGAAACCAGTATTGCACTGTATGTTCACTAATTAGAATTTCAATAAAAATTTGAAAAAGAAAGAAAGATAAAAGCTCTCAGTAGTTTCATTGGGTAGCAAAGTGGAAAGCCATTGATCTAGTCAGTTTCTTACATCACATTTCAAAACTCTACCTTCAGTAAGTTGGGATGTGCTGAGCTTTCGTGCATCTCTGATTTTAGGGTTGAAAGGACTAGATTATCCACACAGTGCCAACAAGAAGATTGTCCTCTCTAGCTCCTCTTTTTCTTTTCTACTTTTCTTGTTTGTGAGGAAACTCATTTCTCCTCCTACATGGCTGTCAGTCAAAAAATAAAGTAGTTCTGTTTAAAATGTGAAGTATGTGGTTCATATTCAAACCACTGCTACCCCAGCAGAAAGCCAGAGGGCTGTCCTGGCATGAAATTCTTATGTCTTTCAGACCTAGCATATGGTATGAGGTAAATACATAGTTATTAAATGAAATTGAAACATGAGTTTTTTAATTCACTCATAGCAAGTACATTATTCTACGATGTCTCTGTCTGAAACTCTCAGGTAAGTTTGTGAATTGCTAGCCCTAAACAGATCATTCGTTCTTTCCAGGCTGTCTAGCTCCAAGTACTCACTGCCATGATGTTAAATCTTCTGTGAATTCTTAAACTCGAAGGATATTTGCAAGATGAACACAATATAATCTTGGCAGAGAATCGTGTGTGTGTGTGGAGGTAGGGGGTGAGAGTTACTCCTATATATCTCTTTAACATAAAAGAAGTTTGGTTTTGTTTGCTCCTATTTTATTCTCCTAGGATCCAGGAAAAATACTCAAGAGGAAAGAGGATATTATTTTCATTCTAAGAGCTAACAGTGATGGAAACTTGGAAATGAAAGCAAGTAAGCATAGGTACATAGGTCATGAATTTTAAATGTCTGAATTACCTCTGGTTTGTTCATCTAAAATGAAAATATTCTTCAACCGTCAAAATCATGTTTATAGCTTATTTGGGAAAATTTATCTTAAAACCAGATATGGATTTTGGAAGGAAACCAGGAGCCTGGACAGTACAATTCACTTGGGGTCAAAGGCACAATTGCTGGGAGATCGAAGTTGGTTTTTTTTTTTTTTTATTAAGCCTGCAATATTAAGATTTGAGGAATATAAAAGAAATAACTTCAAATATCTTCCTAGAAGTAACTGTATATCATCAGCTTTAGATGAAAAAGCTGGGAACCGGCTTCATTTGAAGAAATAATTGCTCAGCTCTCTAGAGTTTGCTTAAATGACTTCAAGGACCAAGTTTACAGCTTATATCATGTACTGTTAAATCCCTTTTTGCAGAACCTTTCAAGCCGGAATACTTATTAGGTTTCTGCTTATTTATTCATTTGGCATGTGCTTATTGAGTGTTTACTATATGTCAGGTTCTGCTAGGTTCTGGAAACACAGGGATGAACAAGATGGTCCCTATCCTCATGGAACTTACAGTTTAGTAAGGAAGATAGTAATTGAACAAGTAAGTGACATGTATAGTGATTTAATTACAGTTGTGGCAAGTAGAACAAGAAGAAAATTACAGTGTGCAGTGGAAGTCATTAGTATGGGAAGTGCCTCGTCTTGGGGCTTAGAGATTTTTTTTTCTTCAGAGAGAGAGCGTGAGCAGGGAAGGGCAGAGGGAGAGAGAGAATCTTAAGCAGGCTCCATGCCATGGAGCCCGGCACGGGACTTGATCTTACAACCCTCAGATCATGACCTGAGCCAAAATCAAGAGTTGGACGCTTAACCCACTGAGCCACCCAGGTGCCCCTAGGGATGGTTTTCCTTAGGAAATGATATGTTAGCTGGCATTGGTAGGATAAGTAGGTGTTAGCTCACATGTTGTTCTGAGATACATTGTAATTGAATCATTGAAATCATGTATTTATTTGTAGGAGAACCAATTGTATATGATTAGGCATCTAGTGGGCTCACGTAGGATTTAATTGAGGAAATCAGTAACTCCGTATATTCGTAGAGGCCAAAGGTTAACAAAGTGGCAGGAATGACTCAAAAGATCATATCCATTCACTCAACAAGTATTTGTGCTGGGGACTAGCAGGGAACAAAACAGACAAAAATCCCTGCCTTCACGGAGCTTGCACCGTAGTGGAACAGACAGTCAAGAAGCAAGATAAATGAGTAAAGGACAGAGCGTGCTGGTTACTGATAACTGCTGTGGAAGAGAAGCCAACAGAAAGGGGGCTGGGCAGTGCTGGGGTTGCAGATTTACCATGGCCTACTTTTACATAATGCTTTTGAAAGAAAATGTACTCTGATTCTACTCACAGAAGGGCTACTGGGGTTGCAGTTGGCTGGAGCTGGTACCATACTCGAACACTCACTGGGATTCTTTAGAGCCGTCGTCCCTAAACTGTTGTGAAGAGCGCCAATGCCA
This sequence comes from Ursus maritimus, assembly GCF_017311325.1. Lineage (NCBI taxonomy): Eukaryota > Metazoa > Chordata > Mammalia > Carnivora > Ursidae > Ursus > Ursus maritimus. Next base: position 39,411,261 of record NW_024427107.1, on the reverse strand, counting down.
TTTTTCTTGTGACTTGTGACTGGCCGACGTCAGAGGGACAGGTGCTGCTGGAGAAACCTTGACAGCAGTAAAGCAAGAGCCTCGTGTGTTGGCTGAGGGCTCTGTGTGTCTGCAGAATCAAGGTGGCTATGGCTCTATCATCCATACGCCATGGGATCCTAAAAAATGAACCCACTCCTGGACCTTCGCTTTTCTTATTTGTAAAATAAATGGCTTGGACCACATCCCTCAAACTCTTTCAGATCTGAAGACTCTCTTCTCTAAAAGGCTCTTTATCTTTCCTAGGGGGATCTTTATTTTCTGGCACGTCTGTCCAAGCACCTTGTATACAGTGCTTTGCCTGTGTTGGTGAGTGATCTTTCAGGCAGGGAAAGAACATCTTGCACTTGCACTGGTATCATTTTGATGATAACAACAAACATTTGTGTGTTACTAGCTAGGTGCCGGGTGCACTTCTTAGCCTCTTCCCTGTAGTCCTCATGGCAGTTTTACAGGGTGAATATTATCGTTCTCATTTTGTACATGGCAAATTCAGAAAGATGAAATTGCCCAAAGTCACACATGGAGAACAAGGCAGAATTAGCAATCAAGTCCAGGCAGACTATGTCATGGTCTCCAAACATTTTTTGAACACATATCCCATTAATAAAATAATTGGGAGCATTAATTTCAAGAGATGTATTTTTATTGATTTAAGATTATATGTGTAAATTAATGTAATAATAGGGTGTGAATTATAAACATCCATAAAAAAGAAAGTAAAAGTGAAAAGCTAAAGAGGAAGTATTTAAAAATTCAGTTTAAAGTTTTTTTAACAGTTCAAAATTTTTTTGCTCTCATAAGTGGGATTGAATATGCTTCATTGTTTTTTATACTTTGTGATTCAATTCAAAGATTTGTTTCTAAATTCTTAGCTAAAAAAGATGCCTCACAAATAATTCTTGGGTTCCTTATGGAAGATGTACATCATTAGCTGCCCTTAATTATGACATGTGTTTGTCAATCATCCGCTCTTTATACAAAGGCTTTTTAAACTGTAATCATTCAGATTGTGCAGAAAAATTCCTATCATTTCTGATTTGATCAGTTGTTCGTGCAAATTCCTTGGAAGAGGGTGCCTTTTCACATTTTAACAAATGAGATTAAGACCAATTAATATATTATTTTGAGGATGTTGAAACTCATTATAATATTGTTTCTACAGTTTTATTTTTATATAGATAAGGGAGACTGTGCAGAGGCCATCCTGCCCTAGTCTGGTTTCCCTAGAAAGCAGAACCTGATTTATTTAGAAGTGTACAATCCCGGGGAGCAAGAAGGAGGGACAAAGTGAGGGAAAGCTTGTCCAGGATTTATTATTGAGTTGGCCACTGTCTTGTAGGAGCTTGACTGATTGTTCAATATTGAGAGATGGTCTTGCTAAGGGCTGTGTAAACGACTGCTTCCCAGGACAGTCCCTCTGGGTAAAGGAACGGGAAAATGTATTCTCTAGCTCCCATCCTCTGTAGTTCAAAAGGTCACTTTTGGATTGCACTTGGGTGGGGTACTCATCGGGGTCCTGTAGCCTTTCACTCCGTGTCAACAGGAAAAACCTGCAGTGGGAGGCAAGAAAGCAGCATCCCAGGCTGGTGGGAGGCTGGGTGCTGTCAGCTTGTGTCTGCCTGATGGAGGTCAGAGCCCACGCACCATGGAGCGGCCAGACAGGAGAGAGGCCAGGCGGAGAGAGGTGAAGCGACACCAGGAAGGTGATTTATAGACACACGGAAATTATGTCTTTGGCAATCGAAACCATAACACTCCGCAGACAGTTTCAAATAACCAGTTTCAAAATGCTCCCCTAAGCACTCTTTTTTTTTTTTTTAAAGCACTTACCTTTTATTCATTGTTAAAACATCACCTATAAATACGTAGGTAAACTACCTACCAGGTGAACTATAACATCCTGCAATATATTGAAGTGAAAGAACAAGGGAAGGCTCCACTGTGAACCGCTGAAGTGGGTGAACCTCTCTCTTCCACCAGGATGCCCACATGCTGTATGTGGGAGCTGGCAGACAGACTGATGTATGCAGCAGGCCCCACCTGGATGCCAAGTATTGGCATAACAGTGTCTTATTTTTTGATTGGAAATGAATAGAAAAAGATGTTCTAATGTTTTCTAAAGAAGTTCTGATATTTTCTCATTTCCTCATTGCTCGCTCCCTGCAGGCAGTGGCAGCACCCCCACCTTTGTGTCTGTGTGTCCCGATCAGGCTGTGACCTATATCTGAGACAGGAAGATGGAGGATGGGTAGTTGGAATCTCCCGGCATCTGGGGAGCATTGGGAAGGGTAGGTTTTCTGGCAACATGCTTATGATCAGTGTCTCCAATTATTTTATGGCCGTCACTAATTGTAATTGTGTGTGTGTGAGTAAGAGGGGGTGGGGAGAAAGAGAGAGAGTGTGAAGGAGGGAGACTCAAAAAGGGAGGCAGGGGGTGAGGGGGTGGGGGAAGAGAGAGAGATCTTAGAAGGCTGGGTGAGGCTGCTGCCTGCCAGCAGTGGAGATGATATTGGGGGGCACTGTTTGGGTGGGGGGAAGGGTTGCTGTACATTTTTGACTTTGACTAGGTGGAGACTGTGCCCCTTCCCCTTGGGAATTGTATGGACCCTGGTTGAATTTTTTTGGTATAAGCAAACTGTTAAAATTTTCTTCTGTCAAGACAAATCCATTCATCCATCCATCCATCCATCCATCCATCCATCCTTCTCTGCATCCACCCCCCTCATCCATCCATACCAAAACTTCAAAAAGCAGTTCTCACAGGAAGTTTAAAATTATTTAGATTGCATCACTTTTTCAGAAAGATCTCTTCTAGGCAGTGTAGCCCCCCTAATACCACAGTACTCTATTTTTTACTCTTCGTCTGTGTATTTTCTTAGATGTCTTTGCTGCCAGCCTGTGAGCTACTCGTTCACCTGGACGCCGCTGGGGCCAGCACCGCACTGGTCAGTCAGGCTGGAGGCAGCGGTTTGGCTGGATAGAAACCGTACTTTCATTTGTTTGTCGAATGCCGAGAAAGTTCTCTAGCCTTATCCCTCAAAAATTGCCCTCACACGTATTTCTTTTATTTAATGATGCTGTCCTTAATAATTTGCGTCTGTAACAATGTGCAAATGTAGACCTAGATCCATACTGAGTACCCTTCACTTTCCTGACTGCCGTCCCAAGAAACCTAACAAGAAGGTATATTGATTTTTCTTTCTTCTGGGCCTCAGCCACACACATTCCCACACAGTTTCAGACGTTAACAACTGAGGCAGGCACTGGCATCGTAGTTTGGGGAGTCTTAACGACAGCTTTGGCCTACATAGCTCCTTCATCTCAGGACATGTGTCTCCATCTGCCAGGCGGAGGGGCTTCTTCCAAGAAGCACTCACACCCGCGGGGAGTGTGTTTGGTGCAGGGGAGTTAGCGTGTCAGAGTAAGCCCCGAGCTGACGCCTCAGCAACAAGGAGGGCTGAGCTGAGCTCGAAGGCAGATGCAGCAGAAGTAGTACTCTCTCCGGAGAGGAGCCGTGACACTTTTGTGAAGGAAAACAAACTTCACACATGCCTAGCCGCTTCTCCCTTGAGAAATCCAGAGCTTAGTAAGAGCCAAAGAAAGGGTTGAGGGTTGAGAGCCATGCCTGCCTATGTCTATGGGGATGGACAGGGTAGACCCCAGTGAATAATCTTCCTGAACGTTCCGGAGCATTTGAGCATTTGCTGTCTCTTTTCTGGCATGGAGCCAGTTGTCTGGCCTGCTCTGAGAACCAGCGAGTGCATTTCTCGAAGGATATACATTTGGCTCCACATGCACTGGAGGACTGTAAGATGTAATTGCTTCCTGTTTTCTTCATCTTCCCTCCATATTAATTCTTTCCCTTTTATCCCATCTGATGAAGAGAAGGCCACAGGAAACAAAACTACCCTTTCCCATTTGGTCTTCACCAACAATGTGTTTATGAAACCCTTGTTTAGCGGCTGGGGTCACAGTTGATGGTGTCAGGTGATTAGAGCTAGAGTTTAGCCAGCTCTGAAAGTGGCACAGTTTTAAAGTCAGAGAAAAAACATCTTTTGTTTCAAGTCCCCGTAGGAGATGGGCAAATGGATGATCTGCTTTAGACCTTGCTTGAATATTCACGGTTGCGGTTGACTGCAGCGTCTACTGGCAGTCTACCTTCGACTGTTTACATGCCAATATTTTAAGAGAACCAGAGCAGGGAGGTCAGCCTGGGAAACTCATTTTACCACATGATGGATGCGGAACACACACACTGTGCTCAAACCACTGCTTTGAGCCTCCTATTTGTTTGCATAAATCATCTAAACGCCAAGTCCCCATGCAGGACGTGAAAAGTATCTTGGAAAGTGATTTACATTCTTTAGCTTGAAATTGGATTATAATCTAATTTAACATAGTTTTTTTTCTTCCTCTTTAATTCTTAAATTCTTTTATTGTGGTACAATCCCCATAACACAAAATTTACTGTCTTAGCCATTTTTAAATGTACAGTTCAGTGGTATTAAATACATTCGTAATGTACAGCCACCACCACCATCCATCTCCATAACTCTTTCATCTTGTAAATCTGAAACTCTATCCATTGTCCTCTGCCCCCAGCCCCTGCGACCACCAGGGTAGTTGTCTACTTTCTGTCTCGATGATTTTGACTACTCTACCAAGTACCTAGTACAAGTGGAATCGTGCACTATTTGTCTTTCTGTGACTGGCTTATTTCACTTAGCATCATGTCCTCTAGGCTCATCCATGTTGTAACCTTATCAGAATTCCCTTTCTTTTTAAGGTTGAGTAATATTCCATTGTGTGAACCATATTTTGCTTATCATTCATCCATTGATGAACACTTGGGTTGCTTTCATGTTTTAGCTTTTGTGAATAATGCTGCTATGAACATGGATGTACAAATATCTCTTTGAGGCCCTGGGTTCAGTTCTTTTTTGTATATACCCAGGAGTGGAATTCTGGGTCCTATGGTAATTATATTTTTAATTTTTTGCGAAACTGCCACTATTTTATTTCTCTCCATTTGTCACTCTTCTCCAAATGGAAAGATAGATCTGAAAGTGTACTGTGGCCTTATCTTTTAACCATGTCCTCTGCCCACTATTTGTTCAGTTTCATATATATCTTGGGGGCATATATTGCCTCTAGTAATACGAAAGTGGACGACACAATATGAAGTAGGATCTTGATTTATTGCTGATGGGGATTAAGGACGGCACTTGTGACGATCACAGAGTGTGGTTTGTAAGTGGTGAATCACTGTCTTGTACACCTGAAAGTAATATTTCACTGTATGGTACACCTGAAACTAACATTACACTGTATGTTAGCTAACTGAATTTTAAATAAAAACTTAAAAAAACTTTTTGTGAGAAAATTTAAAGACTATAGGCTACACAATAATCATTATTATTTACTGAATGTCTTCTACATGTCAAGAACTTTATTAAGCACTGAGACTACATAGTAGAAAAGACTCAGTTTCTTTTTTTTTTTTTTTTAAGATTTTATTTATTTATTTGATGGAGACAGCCAGCAAGAGAGGGAACACAAGCAGGGGAGTGGGAGAGGAAGAAGCAGGCTCATAGCGGAGGAGCCTGATGTGGGGCTCGATCCCAGAACGCTGGGATCACGCCCTGAGCTGAAGGCAGACACTTAACGACTGTGCCACCCAGGCGCCCCAAGACTCAGTTTCTGCCCTGAAATAACTCACTGTTCGATGGGGGAGACGTATATACACAGGGGTTTCAATGTCACAGTTATTATAATGGAAATATAATTGTATATCAGGCACAATTGGGAATGTCAGAAGGAGCTTTAAAGTTTGCTTGGGGGAAAACCAAGAGATAAGCTTTTAGTTGAAAACTGCATTAAAAGTTTGTCAACTGGATATGGACCAAGGGCATTCAATGCACAGGGGGATTCGGGCACAAAGAGAAATACCAGAAGTTTAGTGTGGATAGAGTGGGTGAGTTGTGAGGCCGGGAAGGGGCAAGAGATGAATAAGCAGGTAGGAGCAAGATAACAATAGATGTCGTACATCACAGTTCTTCTCTTGGGTAGCAGGAGGCCATGAATGGTTCTAAGCAAAGAATAAATAGTATCTGAGTTGAGTAATGTTCCATGTGTAAGACTGAGTGGGAAAGGGTTATTCTGGGAGCAGGGAGAACATTTAGGGGATGTGACAATGGCCCCAGCAAGAAATGATTAAACTTAATTCCAGGAGTGGAATTCTGGGTCCAGAATTCTGCCAGGAATTCCCAGGATTTTGGTTTGAGTGATGCATAGACCATGGTTTTATTCATTCAGAAATATTTATTATGTATCTATGAGTCCCAAGAAAAATGGTGAGTGCTGAGGATATTTAAGTGAAAAGACATAAGATCTGCCTACAGGGAGTTTCAACTTTAGTAGGAGAGAGTGAGGTCACAACTGACAAGTGAAATATGGCGTTTGCATAATGAAAGTGTGACTGTTACCTTCAGTAAGGATCCCAGCATCCCGAGCTTAAGGAACTTGCAAGACATCGAATGGTGACACAGTAGACACCTGCTTATGTGGGACCGGGACTGAGAAAGCATGGATTTAGAGTGATCAGGGTTGAAGTCTCAGTCGGGTCTTGTGAGTGATGATCTCAAGAGGGAGAATGGGGGTGTCTTAAGAGAAAATGGTCAAGGAGAGAAGCAAATTTTAAAGGAGTAACAGAGGAAGAGTTGCCAGCAAATAAGACTGAGAAGGAACTGTTAGACAAGAGGGAGACGTTTGTGTCTTATCTCCCGTCACTCTTGAAAGTCCTGCTTTGGTGGTAACAGAGGAGAAAAGTACCCCTATTATTTCCAATATCTATCTTGGTGCCTAGTATAGAGCAGTCATTAAAAAAAATGTTAATTCAGTTAAATGTAATAAGGGTTAGGAAATTAATTCTATCCTAAAATGTGATGAAGGAAGTGGAGAAATAATGTAATGCACAATATTTGAAAAGAACTGAATTTGATATTTATCGAATTTGTGATCCGGGAAACTTCAGTTTACAGCTGACTTCATCACCAACTGCGGGCCAAGTTTCTTGTCCTTCAATAATGCATGTACTGCAGTGTCCTCCTTAGTAAATCGGGGGATTGGGATAAGAGGCAAAGTCGTGTTTGGTTCTAAAATTCTGACTTTGGAAACATAATTAGCAGGGCAAGCTGAAGAGGTGATGTATTATCAAATGGAGGTATCCTGTCAGCTTTCACTGATATATTATCTTATAAAACATGGGGACATTAAGTATTTGATAGTGGAACTCTGGATATTGATTTTCCCCCCAGTCATAAATGGCCTTTGCTTCTGAAGAATGGTAGGCACTGCAGAGTTGTTTATACCAGTAGATTGCGTCCCTGCAAAACGAATGTCAAACAGTGCATCTGGGTATTGTCTTGATAAATTACATGACTCAGTGATCACTGACCCACATTTTGTAATATGATTTTATAAAACCCGTGTGACAACGCTAATGCAGATAGATGCACTGTAGCTCTTATACAGTAGAGGCCAACGGTGTTCTTGGAAAAAAAATGAAAATAGGAAATGTAATTACAGATTTGCTATTATAAGATTGCATCTAAAGAAAGAATGTTAGGTGGGTGGATATTCTTTACAGGGAAGCTGTTAGAATTTCAAGCAAATTTACTGCATGCCAACCAATAATACTGCTTTGTCAAAATAATTGTTTATTTCTGTGCTTCCAGAATCTGTGCTGGCGTAGCACCAGGTGTGGGATAATAGGCTTGCATTCTGTACATATGCTGGGGTGCGTGGTACTTTGGCGTATGTGGTCTTGGTCTGGGATTTCCTTTTCATGACTTCATTTTTGTTGTGGCAGCCTCCATCTGAGGATTCATTCACAGCAGAGAAAAAGACACTGACCTTATCAGTGAAGATTTTAGCCTCGCTCCTGAAAGGAGAAAGAGTACTTCTGACAACAAATTCACTTGTGTTTACAGAAAAAGCATTAGGAGAGTTTTAAAGATTGTTTTTTTGAAACACAGCAGTTTTGTCACGTAAACTGCCAAGAGAGAAGGAGGAATTTAGTGTGCTTCAGTGTCCCAGACTTGTTCACAAAAATCTTCTTTTTAAAAAATGGAACATTTGAATTCTCTGAGTTTTGAGTGTGTGTGTCTCAGTGTGGCGTTGGAGTTTTTGCTTGGTGAAAGACTGAAGTTGTGGACTGGATGTGATTGTAGCTACCCTTCCGATTGCATTTCTTTCATCACGATAGGAATTTCAAGAAACACTAATTTGGTTTTTGATCACTTTTTGAGAACAGGGTTCCTCCTCTCTATTTGCCAAGTGTTCTTGATATGCTATTATTTTGCAGTTTAGTAATTCATTGCCAGAATTAAAATGGTGGTAAAAAGGCGGAGCCGAATAAGAAGGCTAGACAGTTTAGGTTTACAAAAGGACTTTTCTCCCCACTGTTTGTGATGGGCTGGGGACAAGGAGAATGATGAGGTCAGCTGTGTTCAGTTTGAAGTCATAAGCTTGTGGCATATGCAAGTAGAGATGTGAGCCTCGAGGTTAAATGTCATCATCTGTAGCATTAGTTGAAGTTTGTGCATGGAAGAGATTACCCAAGGGAGAGTATGAGGAATGAGATAAGTAAAGCTCTGAGAGTAAAATCTTGGTAAAGATCAATTTTTAAGTGGCTGTTGGAGAGAGACAAGGAAACTCAAAAAGAAGAGTCAGTCAGTCACGAGGAAAACCTTGAAGGTTACGGCAGAAGAGAATTTTAAAAAGAAGGGAATGGTCAAAAACGACCAATGCTGCAGGAAGATAAAGTAATAATGGAACTGGAACGTGTCCATTTTATTTGTCAACCAGTAGGATGAAACTGACCGTTGTGAGGACCAGGTCGGTGGAACAGTTGTGGCAGAAACCCAGACTGCAACAGATTAAGGAGTAAATAGGAAAAGAACAAAAAGAACAAATACTATTTTCCTTTTAAAGAAACTAGTTTTTCTTCAGTGGAGTTGCAGTTTGGCGTGTGTGTGGGGGTGGGTGGGGGGAGTGGTAAATGAAGATTTCAAAGAGAAAGAGGGTTTAAAAATGTTGTAATGATGGAAAGAAAAGTCTGTTGGGGCCAGTTTGGGGATTTTTGTCAAGACAATATAATTTGACAGGACATGGTGGTGGGTAGATTAGATGCAGGATTATTTAATAAACTTTCTTGGAAGAATGTGGAGTGCAAGCAAGGAAACAAAAAGAGAAAGGTGAGGAGCTGGAGGTTGGACTGAGGTTATGGTATGAATCTCTTTAAAAATAGTTGACGATTGTAGTCTGTATCCCAATGGAATTCCAAGGTCACAGGTAGGAGAAGATCATTCTCAGAGCCCAAAGTAAATATTGTCGGTAGCCCTGAGTACTGAAAAATTTGCAAAGGAAGGAGACTCTGGAGGCAATGGGCTTTAGAGGTGGCAAGGGTAGAGTTGGAAATAGTGGGGGTGGGGTTGGTTGTGGGAAATGGGTGGCCCTGACATATGTATGGAGGGTACCTGTGGCTGGCTGCACTTGAAATCGCCGACCTGTGAGAGGTCCGAAGTGACTGGAGAACAACTCTTAGACTTGTTTCTCAAAAAGTGTATAACACTTTGGGGCGCCTGGGTGGCTCAGTCCATTAAGCATCCGACTCTTGATTTTGGCACAGGTCATGATCTCAGGGTCATGAGATTGAGCCCCGAGTCAGGCTCCACACACTCAGCACGGATCTACTCGTCCCTCTCCCTTTGCTCCTCTACCCCTCCACTTGCACTCTCTCCCTCTCAAATAAATAAAATCTTAAAAAAAAGTATATAACACTGTTAAGAAGTATGGGTCAGAAGCATGGGTCTTGTGCACTGAATGCTACTCATGGCTCATGACTAAGATGGATGAAAAGGAATGACTGGGTCTTACCTTAGAATTCCTTAGGAGGAACTCATCCAAAGAGCTTTGATACCCTTGTTTATTTATACCCCTACATCTGCAACAATGGAAGTATCTGACATGTTAAGAAAACATAAAAAATGACGAAGAGATGTTTGGGACCCTTTAAAAGAATGTCCAATAGAAAGAGGAATCAATTCCCCAAACTGTAGGATAACTACTGAATTAAAGGCAAGGATGAATCTAAAGTGGAAAAATTGGCTTGGGGTGAAGTGATTCCCTTTTAGTCCTTCAGTGACACAGACGTCTGTGTGGTTATCATGAACTGTTTAATAGAATCCCAAAGCGGGAAGAGTCCAACCTTTCCTCCAATTAAAAAAATTCTCTTTCAAGTATCCCTAACAAATTGAGTGAACATCTCCAGTATCTCAGGTTCATTACCGGCCATGATGGTCTTCGGTGTACGTCTCTGAGAGATGGTGCGCTCATCTCTAGCAGTAAGAAGATAACAGGCTGTAAGGCTGCCCATTCCATTTACAAATTCTAAATTCTTTGTCAGCCAATGGCTCTACAATCCTCCTTACCCCCAAGATTATTTTCTCTGAAAATGTCTTCCTTATGTAGAGATTTCACTCAGTGATCCTATTTTAAGTGCTCTGGAGTTACTCTTTTAGAAGTTTAGGGACCTCTATCTTTTTTCACATATATCTTTCTACCATTTTTTTACATCCTATAGCCTCCAGGTCTTCAAATACGTTGTCACTGGGTGTGAGGATCTAGAACCAGACAGTTCTGCAGATGTGAGCTGGTGGTGTTAGTAGAGCCATTGCCTGTCTTTTTTCAAACACAATATCACCAACAGAGTCTTGTTTTTTCTTTTTTCTTTTCATTTTTTTTCAAATCTTAGCAAGGGGGTCATAGGGCTCGCTAATACAGCAGGTTTTTGACCTTAGAGTTTATATTTTCACACAAAGTGCTATAAAGTGGGAATTACCCATTTTATCCTTTTACAGTAGATTATATTATATTTTAACTAATTAATTATTTAATTAATTTGTCAGAGAGAGGCACAAGCAGGGGGAGTGGCAGGCAGAGACAGAAGCAGACTCCCCCACTGAGCAAGGAGTGGATGCAGGGCTCCATCAGATCCCAGGACCCTGGGATCATGACCTGAGCTGAAGGCAGCGACTTAACCCACTGAGCCACCCAGGCATCCCGTACATTTTAAACATAAATGCAGTTTAAAATTTTATCTTGCTGGCTTCATCCTACCTTTGAGAGCTTCTTGAATCTTGATAATGCTAAACAATACATTTGCCTACTTTCCAGATTTGTGTCATCTGTAAAAAGGTTTTGCCCCAATTCTTGATGCATTCATTGAGTAAAAAGAGAATCAAGAACAGGGTATAGAAACATGCCGACAAAGCTCTTTCTGCTTGCTAATAATTTTATGCACTGACACACCACAGAACAATTTTCTAAACAGTTACAAATCTACCTACGTCATCACTATCCAGTCCATAGGGCTCCACTGTATCCAGAGGAGTTTTATGAAAGACTGCCATATGTCATGGTGAAATCGATGTGCATTTTCTGGCTTAAAGATCTTTCAAAGGTTCTCCATTCCTCTCAGAATAAAGTCTAGACTCTTCCACATGGTTTTCAGTTCTGATTTTGGTTGCTTCTCCTGCCTTTCTCTTTTCATTCCTCACTCTGCACTCTGAATTCTATATTCCAGTGTTTCTGAACTACTTGCAGCTCCATAAGCTCTCATGCCCTCTGTCAACTCAAAGCCTTTCACCTCTTATTCTCTTCCACTGGCATGTTCGTGGTCCCTAGTCCCTAGCTCTTTCGGCCTGCCTTATTTCTCTTTGTCCTCCTCATCTACAATGAGATGCCAGTCTCTTAGTCTGTTTCCCTCATTAAGAGCTTCCCTTCATCTTTCTCCATTACACCCATGTTTAACCCCATAAAGACTGGCCTTGTTTTCTTTTCCATGTCTCCCTCTAGACTGAAATCCCCTTGAAGGCAATGACTGGATACTTTATCTCCAAGGCCTGTGTGGTACCAAGCACGTGGTAGGGACTCAGTACACTTTTTTTTTTTTCTCTTTTGGTACTCAATTCTGACTGGTGTTTGAATAAATTTTACCTGTGATATTCTTTCCATCTATTCTCCTAATAACTGTATAAAAATAGTTTGCACTGAATCATTTTTGGCAATCTCCTGCTGGCCTCTGGTGATCACCTATTTCCCTACTAAGTGCATACAAATTATCTAGTGAAGAATACCCTTTAGAATGTTGCTGGCTATGAAAGTCAAACTCTTCTGGCTTTAGAATACGAAATCCCCTTTTTGAAATCTGAGGCATTTGCTTAGCTCTGATCTTCTGGCAATTTTCCCGTTCTCTCTGATTTTTTTTTTCCCAGGACACTAGCAGCTGTGATAACAGCTGCAAATTGTTTTAATTGTCTTAGATGTAATGCATCTGGACTCGAACACGTTTTAAAGCTGCTAGACACTCTCTTACTATCTCCCTTACTAAGATTTGTGTTCCATCCATTGCAACCTGAATACCATTCTCCTTCGAGGAGGAAAATGGAAGCAGACCAAAGAGAGAACTTCTCTGCTTTTTTTTTCTTTCATCATCTTCATCAAGCTGTTGACTTATCATTCCTTTGTCTTATTATTATTATAAACGTAACTTTAAAACAACAACAACATTCTTATTTTGGTGTCATCTCAATTATAATCTGGAAGGTTTTACCAGCCAGGTGGTTGGGGGCAGGAAGAATACCAGTGGATGGACAGGAGACAGCAACTGTTATTATCTCTCTCTCTCTCCCTCTCTCTCTCTCTCTCCTCTCTCAAAGACCAGCTTGGTACCAGACATTGTGATAGACCGAGAGCTTGCTACAAATATGATTTACTCTCTGTTTTTAGGGAGCTCAGGTCAAGTAGAGAGTGCTAAAGACCACAGTGTCACATCCCAGTTAACTGTGCATCAACCCTGGCAAAAAAGAGGTGCTGATAATTATTTTACATGGTTGAGTTTTATACCCATCCATCCATGGATCTTTTAAGTCATGGTTTTCAACCATAGTTATATGTTAGAATCCGTCAGGGATTCTGGACTGGGTAGCAATAAAGTAGGTGGATTTGTAACTATTTGAAAACTTTTATAACACAACAGACTAACTCAGTCAGGATCTCTGAGGAATGAAGTCTAGGGGCAGTATCTCTAGAAAGCTCCCTTGGGGAGTCAGAGAACGGAGAATCCCGTGTGTTGGTAGCGCTGTGCCAGAGACCGAGGAAGAGGTACACACTTATGCAATATGAAGTCCTTGCCAGAGGTAACTCTTTGAGGAGACAAGGCATTCTCATGGAAAAGAGCAAAGTAAAAATGCAAGGTCACGTATTGTACGATTAAGAGCCAAAGTGAGAAGTAGAAGTAAAAAAAAAAAAACAAAAACACAACAAACCATGGAAGTTGCAAGTGAAAGGAGACAAGTCACAGGCCAGAGTTGTGAGAGAAGGGTTGGGGTAGGTGGGCTAAGGTGAGCTTTGAAGGATGCATGGGATGGTCGGACAGGTGGTAGGACAGAGACATGCAGTTCTGACCAGGAGTATATAATGAACAAAGGTTTGGTGGCAGGAATGAATATGGAGTATTTTGGGCATATTGAGGACCAGATCAGTCAAAATGGAGCAGAAGTTTTGAAGACTAATCAGACTAGGGTTATGGAAGTAAGACCCAAATATGGAGAACTTTGCGTGCTATTTTGAGGCATTTGTCTTTAAAATACAGGCAATTCTTTCTCTTTCTTTCTTTTTTTTTTAGAACATAACCACAGTCTTTAAACATTTTTCAAACCTCTTTCAAATGAGAAAGTATTGTATGGCATTGATCAACCTCAGATTTGCTACCGAGTTTAGAAACTGTGATACAAACTTGGGAAAGGAGAGAGGAAGCTAGATCTCATGGCCAAATGGAAGTATCTTCTCTAATGCTCACATTCACTTGTGTCAGGGGTGTTCTGATAAGTGCATAACTACCAACTGTCTAGGGGGGAAAAGCCTTGATCTATAGTGTTTGCCGATTTCCGTGGTGTAAAATACTACTACTATGACCAATATCAAGATACCATCGGTTTAAAAATCACTGTGCAAAGCTAGAAACCTGGCGCTGACTCTCACAAGCTGGTATGAGCCGGCTTCAACACGCCACTGCTCGTGTTTACTACATCAATTCTCTTATGATAACGGTTGGTCGCCGGGAAGATGTGCCTTTGAAGTGTACTATTCAGCTTAGTCTAAACTTACCTAACTCATTAAAAAATCGGGATGGTGGTGTTGGAGGAGGAGAAAAATCCCTGACACTCACACTTGTCAGCGAGCATTCATGTCTTAGGAAATGTGATTCTAGAAGCTTCTTCGGCTGACAGAGCTTCCCCCCCCATCAAACTCCCCCGCCCCATGCTTGGAGTGTGGCTGGGCGGAGCTTTTCACCTTAATTCGTGGAGTTTCCAGCAGAGCAGCTAAGGGGTTAGAACGTCTGGGAAAAAGTACGAATATGTTGAATAAATCCCATTTCCATGCAAGGGTGCTCTGTGTTCCCCCGGAGGCATCATAGTTAGTTGTATTTGCATGTTTTGCGAAGCTCAACTCCTGCTGCATGGGACCCTTTCAACTTTGGCTTCTGAAGCTATGCCCCCTTAGTTCCCAGATAAAAGGAGCCCAACCGCACCAGCATTGCATGTGAAGACGGTTCGCGAGACTTGAAGCACCACCAGACCTGGTGTGATCGCAGTTGCCTCTCCCCAGCGCCCCGTCACTCCCAGCGCCAGTTAATGCTGGCCTTCAGTGCTTCAACAAGGCTGTGTGGGGGTGAGAGTGCAGGGGTCCACTCTGAGCGTCCGCACGCCACCTGGGTCCTGCGCCAGGCCCAGGCGAGCCTTCCACGGGCAAAGCCGCCACAAAGCCCTCCGCTGAATCCACATTTCCCTTTTCTTCCCCGCTTCAAAAACAACTCATGTGTGGGTAAGAAAGCCATTTAGTCAAAAATAAATACTAAAATGTTTTTTCCTTTTGATAATGTTCCTGGTTCCGTCACTCGGCATTATGCTCCATAATGTGCCGCGTGCAGCCATTTTGTCATCGCTTTGGGTCATCCTTGCTCACAATTGGTTATTTACTCAGGGGCTTTTGAAATTATTGAGTTGACACATCTGTCAGACGGCAAAAGCAGAAATGCTAAAAGGTCACTTGGAGAGAAACCAGCTGCTCCAGACAAACCTTTCTGCCTCCAAATTGCACAATCATTACAGCCTGGCAGATGGGGCCTCTGCTTTCATTTCAGCACTCCCCTTGCCTTCAGGTATTTAGCTACCCTACCTCCTTGCCAGGTCAGCCAGGCCTCCTTGTAATTACCCACACAATAGGCATCTCTCTGCTTAAGAATAACAGCTCCATTTTCTCTAAATAGGAAACCAGTTTCCTCACAGATACGAGCTACCCAACACGTGCCACAAACTTTCCTATTGACAGATTAGTTTTGACAGAAGTAAGTATGTTTCTATTACTTCTGCAGCCTTCAGTCCACCTAGAAACATGAGGTTTGGTCTGATTTAACACTCTGGAGGGCTTTTGAGGGTCTCAGTAGATGGCCTCTGGAGAATAGGTCCGGGATTCCCTTTCCCCTTCAACTAATCCTTCCTCATCCTCACCTCGTTCACCTCTGTGTGCCCCGGAGAGCTTGTGTCATGTCGGGAGGAACAGGGCAAAAGGCGATGCCTGTTTGTGCCGCTCCATGGGGAGGTTTCATTTAGAAGACTTTTCAGTCAGCCGAGTGGCTCCCCTGAGGCCACAGAGTCTGAAAGGTATGTGTGTACGTGAGTGCCTGCGTTTATGGCAGTGAGAGATCATGTGAAATAAAAATTAAAAATAAAAACAAGCTGATATTGAGCCTCAAGTCTGTATAGGGAGTGGAATCTTCCATAAAGCAGATTCTCATAAACTCTGCTTTGGGGGACCGTTAATATGTCAGCAGCTATAATAACAGCATCTTAACCTTTCAGAGTAATAACAAATGAACTGATAAATATAAGGTGGTGTGTCTCAAACTTAGTGGCCGTGGTGGTGGTTTTTAGCAACCCCAGTTTAAACGTGGTTATTTTCC
Source organism: Ursus maritimus (assembly GCF_017311325.1). Taxonomy (NCBI): domain Eukaryota; kingdom Metazoa; phylum Chordata; class Mammalia; order Carnivora; family Ursidae; genus Ursus; species Ursus maritimus. The sequence goes on along the minus strand of NW_024427107.1, from coordinate 39,395,132 downwards.
CTGAAGTAGTGATATTACCAGCAGGAAGGTTGAAGTTTGCTCTGTGTCTTAAGGACACGTCAGTGGATGAGTTCGGAAAGCACCACATTGAGGTACATGCGTGAGGCAGAGAGTGCAAGGGGCTGTGGGAATTGCCTTGTAAATACAATTAGAACCCTGAAATCATCACATGTTGAGTAGATCACACAACCGCAGTATCTCCTTTCAGCCTGGTGGGGCTTCACACATAAATGGACGTGAAACTTGAGACTTCGATTGGGCAATGCTATCAAAGAGCTTCAAGCAAAGAACAATAACAAAGTCTTCCACAACCCAGTATCATGACAACTCATGGTTGAGGCCATGAGTGTTGATGTTTTCCCTTTCATTTCCCCTTGATCTACTTACTACCTTGCCCATCAGTCTTCCGTCTTTTATTCTGGGGACTAAACAGTAACTTCATGGTGGGCTTTGGGGTCTGTGAGCACGAAGAGTAATTGCTATTAGCAGCAAAAGGGGGACTCTGCACTGTACCTCCATTATCCCACAAGAATTCAAACACGTTCTGTTGTACACCATAGCCTGAGACTAGCAGGAAATCAGGAAATGGTGAAGAGTGGGAATGAGACTCTGGCAACCAACCAACCTGTTCTAGGTAATTCTTCTGTGATAAGATAAAACAGTAAACTAGTAAATAACTTTACTGTTTGCTTCAGGAAGTTCTTGCAAATTAGTTTATCTGGGCAAAGAGTTTGGTCCTACGGGTAAACAGTTCTGTCAGGATGAGAGATTGCTCGTTGACGCAATGGTTCACTTATCAGACGGTATTTATCACCACTTGCTTCAGGACATGAGTGTTTCTGTAGTCATCAGTCCTAAATTACTGTGTCATAAACTTTGTCTAATCTCAATTAATTTCTTGCCTTGAAAGACTCCTCCTTAAACCAGATCCCAGAATCCTGGAAATGTCCTCTTCTGATCTCTCTCTTGTGTGATATTATTAAGACGCTGTCAAGGTGTTGTTCTCCATTACTGCAGTAAGTCTGAGAAACTTAGTTTTGCTCAATCAACAGTTTTTTTCTGGTGGTCTTTTTGGGGAAGTTGATAGTCCAGAAAGTCCACAGAGTCCAGTCTTGCATTCACTACAGAAAGCGAGAACACCCCGAAGAGATCCCCAGGAGAGCTGTGACGTAGCAGTAATTGAGAGCGTGGGTGATGGGGCAGGTGGCAAGGTAGATTTCGAGCATGTATATGCTCTACAGGGGTTCCCAGAAGTTATGTATGGAGAGAAACTGGTGGAAAAAGAGACATCCTCTGGTTCATGGGACAAAATTCAGAGTATTCGTTAAGTTTAATATTAAAGAGTAAATGGTGGGGTGCATGGCTGGCTTCGTTGCTAGAGTATGTAACTCTTGATCTTAGGGTCTTCAGTTTAAGCCCCATGTCAGTCTTAGAGCTTACTTAAAAAAAAAAAAATGAACAAATGGTCTTACTTTGAGCTCACCAGCCATTGAAACTTCGGGGCAGATTGGATCCTTACGCAGAAAGGACATATTGCGGAGCTGTGGGAGAGGGGGGTGACTGGGGAAGACTATGCAGGAGGTAGCCTGCATTTGAGGTGGGTGTTGAACAATGGGTAGAATTTCTGTGCATGCGTGAATGCGTGCATGTGTATGTGGAAGTGGGTCGTGAAGACATTTGGAATAGAGTAAAATGAGGGAGACAGTAAAATGAAGCGGTTAAGGGAATGGGCGTATGATTCAGAGGTCTGCATTTGAAGTCTGATTCCACCACTTAGAATCGTGTGGATGGGGGTGCCTGGATGGCGCAGTCGTTAAGCATCTGCCTTCGGCTCAGGGCGTGATCCTGGCGTTTCGGGATCGAGTCCCACATCGGGCTTCTCCGCTGGGAGCCTGCTTCTTCCTCTCCCACTCCCTTGCTGTGTTCCCCCTCTCGCTGGCTGTCTCTCTGTCACATAAATAAATAAAACATCTTAAAAAAAAAAAAAAGAATCGTGTGGATGGTCATGGACAAGTTGCTTAACTTCTCCAATTCTCATCTATAGAATGGGGATATGATACCTACTGTATTAGGGTTATTAGGAGGACAAAATGAGATAACGTGTGTAAAGTAGTTGGAAAATTATGTGGATAGGGTAAAGGCTCAATAGGTGATGGCTGTTATGATCATTCTTTGTTATTATTATAGGCTAACACAACAGAGAAGTGAATGGAAAGAAAGCTCAGGACTTATTTTGGGAGAGACTGAAGCTTAAACCATGCATGCAAAAGTAGTAGAAAGCAATTCAGGAAGAGTCAGGGTCAATTGTAAAAAAAAAACAAACCTTGAATTTGTTTTTAAAAAATTTATTGAGTAGGTGGAGGGGATCCGTAAAGGATTTTTATGCAGGAGAGCGACATGATTACCAGCTGTGCTGATAATACATAGGTTGGATGAAAAGAGAGACCAGTGAGCTAGGGGGCTGTAGTAAAGTCAAGAGTATGGCATTTCTAACACTGAAAGAAAAAAAACAACTGCAAGAGGGAGTTTTGGGAGGGTTTGGGGGTTAAAATATCCTTTTGTCCATTTAATTTAGGTTAAACAAATCAGTATAGAACTCTAAGCCCTTAATCTAAAATACATCAAATGAATTTTAGCCACACATTTCAAACTAGCTCGTCATGCTAGTGTCATCGTTTATGCTCTGAGCCTCTTGCTGTCTGACACTTGAGCCCAAGAACCCTGGGCATGTGGAATGAATGCATCTGAACTCTGTCCAGTTTATAATGTATTTATGTTACCTAAGAACTTACAATGGGATTAGAGCCCTTTGAATAGTAGAGTGTGTTGCTTAGTTTTACCTGAGTTCTGCAAATTCTAACCTACTCTAACTTTTTATGAGATAGGATGCTAAATTTGATGCCCTTCCCTTCCTTTTGAGTTCATATCAATTTAGGAAGGAAGCATTAACAAATACACTGAATATAGTATTTTCTGAATCAATTCTTGCCATGCTTCATCTATTGGCATTCAAATTTATTTAATTAGTAGGCTTTAATTTGCACTAAACAGAAAAGCCAGGATTCAGAGCAAGCATCAGGTGACACTAATGTTAGCCTGATTGGTCGATCTGTGTTAATTATCAGGTAACCTGGCTAAATAATAAAGCCATTCACAGACAAGGACAAAGTGATTTTAAAAGTCTCTATTTAATAAGGGCTCACTTCCCTAGAACAGTCTAGCAGCTTTTAGAGCCACAATGTGTTATTTGTAATGCCTCTTGTTAGAGATTCTATTTTTAGGTGGAGGATGAATATTAAGGATTGGGATTTAAGTCCAAGAGGTAAAAATCAGAGTTAGTGGAAGCCACATAACGGAGGGAGATCAGCTTCAAGGGTTGGGATATTTAGAAAGAAAATGAATAACATAATGTGTTTTATTCTTAAATAATTATTAAACTTCTGAAACGACTGAGATCAATCTATATAAAATCCAAACCACCTTCAACAAAAGGTAACTCTCCCCTCCCAGGATTGGATTTTCTCCCATAGTATTATTTCTCAAAAACATTCATCTAGCTTCACAATTAAGCTGGATAGTCATAAGTCATATTTTAACCCTCTTATATGAGGAGTGAGGTAGGGAATAAGCTTAGGGTGGAGAGGCTTTTTTGTAGAGTCCAAAAGGTTAATGGGAAGTGTCTCATGTAGAGAGAAGGGAGGTGGCCCCTCTCATTCATCCTGGGAAGTTAAAGTAAGATGATGCTGGGAGGGTGTGAAGCCAGACTAACCTAATTGTCTTGCCTACATTTCTTACTTCACAGCAAAACTCATTCAATCACCCTTTCAAGTTTAGGTTTTAGGATTGTTAAAATGGGAAGATATGGCCTATAGGCCAACTTTGTCTCCTTGCGTGTTTTCAGACAGTCCATATTTATTTATTTATTTATTTATTTGAAAGAGAGACAGAGATAGCATGAGAGAGCATGAACGGGGAGGAGAGGGAGAGCAGGGAGCCCGGCCGGGAGCTCCGTCTTAGGACCCTGAGATCGTGACCTGAACCAAAGGCAGATGCTTAACTGACTGAGCTACACAGGCGCCCCTGTTTTTATATTTTTAAATGATTGTAAAATATCAAAAGAAAAACGATATGTTGTGACACATTTAAGTGTTATGGAATTCAAATTTCAGTGTTTAAAGTTTTATTGGAACCCAGCCATGCCCATTCATTTGCGTGTGGTCTCTGGCTGTTGTCCGTGACTGCTTTCCCAGTACAGGGGCGGGGCTGAGTAGCTGTGATGCAGACTGGCCTGCAAAGCCTACAGTATTGGTTGTCTGGCCTTGATAGCCGAAGTTTGTCCACCCTTGCACTAGAAGATGGATTTTTATGCTCATATCGACATGTCTTCCTAGAATTTTGAAAGGAATTCTGAGCCCTTAATTATAACTTCCTGACATCACAACCTCATATCCACTTGTTACTGAGCATATTTGTTTCAAATAATTAATCCTTACTAATAAGAACATGACAGCCTGGACTAACTTTCCACGGCAGTGCTTACACTTTAGTCTTCTGCCTCACTTTGAACTTGCCCAAACTACAACATATTATCACACAATTAGAATCATTCATTAAGAAAAAAATGACTTTTATTAGTTTTTTCATTAAGCTGAGAAAGAAATTTTAAATGTTATGTTAACATAGAAGAGAGATGATGTTAATGACTTTGCAAAGCACCTTGAGAGATCTTGGGTGATAATGAGAACGGAATGTGTACTGGGTAAACGACATACCAGTCACCTCGTTGTTGAAACACACATTTACACATTGGAAGATAAAATTACCTGGAGAGTGTATCATTCCCCCCCCCCCAACTTCTCTCTCTCTCACACACACACACACTCAATGACTGAAGTCCAAGCAGGCTGTTCCATAGACAGTAGCAATGTTGCACATACGGTATCGTATGGAGAGTCAGCTGAATTGCGAATTATACAGCAGCTCTTACCTTGACTGACTGTTCATTATTTATGAAATGTGAGGGAGAGCAACGGTTTTCTGTTTAGCATGTAATAAGCACTTAATAAAAGTTACCTATGACTACTATTAGTAGTGGAAACTTGATTAACTTGAGTATGTCTCCAGAAAGTATTTTGGGGGCCAGCTAATCGAATGCTCTTTGTGATTCTTAATGGTACAACTGGAGAGTGTATTAGAGATTAGAACTCAGACCGTGAGTGTTGCTGTATGTAAGACCAAAAGGAAGGTGTTTCATGGCTCGTTTAGAGCAACAGAGACGGGAGAGGAATGTAACGTGCTTCTGTATGGAGTCTTGGCAGAGGTCAGTTCTGGAGATCGCTGACTGAGGCCCCGTAGTTGAGTGTGGCTGGCAGTGGCTTTAATTAGCAAAATAAGTATTGGCAGGAAATAAATCTGAATATACCCTCAGCTTTGCTGTAGTCTTCTCTACTGCGTATTGCTTAGCATTTTACCTGTCTTATCCCTCGAGGTCTTTGAGTTTGTAACTCTTGATTAGAAACACTGTTGAGGAATCCATTAGAGGGGTGTTTTAAGGGACTTGGATATGCACGCATGTGTGTGTGCATGTATGCATATATATAAGTAAATAATTAGTTTTCGTGTTGCTGCTAGGGTCCAGATTTCGAAATCATATAATTAAATAAAGCCTCCCGACTAAAAAGAACTTAAGGCAAATTCTGTAGTACATTTCTCTGTGTCTGGTAGTGAAAAAAAAATCCCTCCTGTTCTTTTTTTTTTATGATGTAGTCTTCTTACTATTTATTATGCTCAACGATACAAGTCGAAGGGGATCAGCTCACAGAAAGCTGGCACTCTCTGAAAATGTGCGCATCCTTGGGTTACATGAATTTGCTCTTCTGATCTGAGGGTACCATAAGGAGCAGAATGCTATCTTGTCCAGAGAATTTTGAACACTAGCCAGAGTAAATGAAATGTCCTCTGGCTGAATGATGAGACTCAGACTTACTATGTAGACACCTGTCCATTAAATACTTATTAGACACAGTCCTTTTGCTCTCCAGCAGCCCTGGGTAAGTCTGATTTATTTTCCAATCACATATTAGGGGATATTCTGAGAAAACGACTTGGTTATCTTGGAGTTCCTAATGGTAAAGGAAAAAAATGTTAGATAGCGCCGGACATGGTACTAAGGTTGGGGAGAGAATTTTTAAGAGTTTACGTAACGGTTTCTGTTGCCAGAAACCATAGGAAGAAATAGTACTCAAGAGGGGAAGGAAGCTGTAAAAATGAAATATGGATCATGTCCATAGTAGGGCAATCCAGGAACACATCTGCTCTTCATGGGAAGTTGACCCCTTTAAGACAAGGACATTCCTGACCAAAAGTCGATTGGTGTCACTTGCCTCTGTGTGCAGGCTTGAACTTTTGCTTCTGGCCTTGGTTCAGCACCTACCCACTTACCTTCAGGTCTCCAACCTTAGGCAGGGCTTGGTGAACATCCATCTGCCTGTTCTTTAGTCTGCCTGCCATGCCGTTGCTGCCTGGTCTCTTTCCTCTCTGCCCTGGAGGGCAGAGAACCAACTTTTGGATCCCATGCTGTGCAAAATATTGAAGTAGATAAAAAGATTGCAACTTTTACTTTGTTGAGGTTTGTAGTGAAAGAGAGAGCCAGATGTAGGTACTAGACTAGAGATAAATGCAAAGAGCTATGGGAAAATGAAGGAGGACTCCGACCCTGATATTTACATTTACATAGCATTTACATTTACATTACATTCACAAACATTCTCTCACTTAATCTCCCCAATGTCCTGTGATGCAGGCAGTGTTCTCACTACAAGGTAAGGCCATGGAAGTTTAGAGGGAAAGAAGAAACAATGTGTGAAAGATTAAAAAGTTCTAGGTTCAGTAAGGTTGGGGGGAAAATGCTGAAGAAAACAAACAAAAAGATTCTCTCCTGTGTTTGGAACAAAAGGGAGAAAAATAGACCCATTACTAGAGCATTTAATGTTTAGGTGATAGAAAATAGAAATTATTATGGTCCTGTTTGGCTTCTGTATTCTCCAGCTAGAATAAAAATCCATTGACTGTCACATTCCCTGAAAAGATGCCGAAAGACACCATTGATAAAACAAAGCAGTAAGGGAGACAAACATTTTAGAAGAAAGAGGGCAAAAGTGGGATATATATGAGGTTTTTAGGGGTATAGTTTAAGGTCTTTCAGTATGTGGACGTGACTGGAATTGAACAAAATTCATGATGTGACTGTTCAGGATTAGCAAGGTGGATTTTAAAGGATAAACAGTTGTGCGATGAGTCTGGTTGGGAGGCCTATTGTCTGGGGAAGGGGCTGTTAACTCTGATGATGGTCATAGAGTTTCTCATTGTATGGAGAAATGGATTTTCAGAATGTTCCTGAAACAAAAACAATGCAACTTTATTTTCTTGGAAAACTTCCTGGCAAAATTTTCATGGAATATTAAAGTCAAATGAATGCAGACAGGTGGATAGTAAAGTCACGTTAATATAGACAGTGTTGCAGATGGTTTCCATTCTTAAGACAAGCAAGCAAAGTAAAAAATTACTACTTAATCACACAGTTTGGTCCATAGCAGTCTGCCCTGGCCCTGCAAAATTCATGTCCTTTTCTCATGCAAAATACACGTATTCTATGCCAACAGCCCCAAAGTCTTAACTCATCCCAACATCAACTCTAAAGTCAGAATGTCCCCTCGATATCATAAATCAGATGTGGGTGAGACCCAGGTTATGATTCATCCTAAAGCAAAATTCCATAGCAGAGGCAGAAAGGGGGAAGGATGTATCCACAGGCTCCAAAATTTTACCCCAAGGCTATAAACTCTTCTGGATTGTTCAGTCCTGGATGCCCAGTAGGGCCTGTGACCATCTGGATGGGAGACACGGATATAAGGTGGGAGACCCACAGTGTGACCTAAGCAAGGCTCTGTCAGGTTGTCCTGGTGTCGAGTTGTGTGGAGCCCTTGTAGAGTTGGTTGCGGCAGTGGCGGGTGGCATGGGACTGTAAGAGGAAGGGTTCTAAAACACTGCCTAACAGGGCAGGATGATTTAGGAGAGAGACTCTCTCCATTGACTTTCTTATCCCTTAGCCAACAAAATACCTATGCTTGAGAAAGTTTCTGAATATTTGTTTATGATGCTGGAATTTATTTTAATTTGGAACAAAATTTATTCCACAATTAGAAATAAAAGTTGGAACTATAAATTTATATGTCAAGGTACAATGACCCAAATTCATCACACTGAAGAGTAATTAAGCAGTGACGGTACAATTATCTGATAGTAGATCCCTTCCTGATCTGATGGAAAGAACAGGAAGTTAAAAGGCATGGACATTGGAAAGGGGGAGAACATTTACTAAAGAAGACACAGAGTAGAAAAGAGTGCTGGAATTCCATCAGCAAATATTGAACACTGTATTTGCTATAGGCACTCTCCTAGGTTGTGGAACGGGTTGTAAAACAGACTAATTCTCTGTGCTCTAGGACCAAGGTTGGAGGAAGGAACAGACATGAAGCAAGCAATCAAATGAAAAATATGTCAGTGAGGACAAGTCCTACAAAGAAATGTATGTTGACTAACTGAACATAATAAAAAAATTATAAAAGGTGGAAATATGCAACAAAAATTATAATGTCATTAATTATGGTCCAAAGTATGTATTTCTTCATGTTTCATTCTCGATGTTAGCAATAATCAGGGTTAATAATGAATTAATTAATACCTAAGGAAAAACATAAGAAATATAAAGGAGGATAGGAATAAAGAGAATAACGGAAGGCTGTTATTTAAAATAATTGAGCAGGGAACCTTCTAAAATAAGGTGAGGTTTTTTTTTTTTTTTAATTTAAATTCAATTAGCCAACATACAAGGTGAGGTTTTAATCGTGGTATAAAGCAATTGAAGGGGGATGCCATGCCAGTGGCTGAACACAGAATCTCTACACAGAGAGAACAGCTTGTGCAAAGGTCCTGAGTCAGGAGCATGCTTATCATCTTCAGGGACTAACAAGGAGGCCAGTGTGTTTGGAACAGAGTGAAGTAGGAAGACGATGGAGGAGCTGAATCATAGATTGGCCTTGGATGGCGTGAAAAAGGACAGATTTTTTTTTTCTAAGCTGACAGTTTTCAAGAGTAATCCCTGTTTATTTCACTTGAGCATAGATACATAGAAGATATGAGAAAACAGTCTATTATTCAGGATTTCGTATACTCCCAGTTTAATGGAGCATCACGCTGAAGCACCGTGTGCACCTTGGCTTGCCCTGCCTCATACCTTTCATGCTCTACTTTTCCTGCAGAGAGAAAAGAGAAGTGTCACCCACTTCCCGTGACTCCATTGTATCTGCTCTAATGAGTCCTCCTTTTTTTATTCCTCAAGGCAGCATTCGTCTTTCCTCCGGCCTGTCTGGCCTCTGGGTCCCATCCTCCAACTGTTCTTGTTTCTAAATCATCTACTTCCTCTCTTTATTGTCAACTTCCCCTCTTCCCTTGGTTCTTTGTCTTCAGCTTTGAGAAAGGTTCAGGTTTTACCCATCTCAAAACAACTCCTCCTAAACCTGACGACAAACTCTAGTTCTTGCCAATGTCTTTCTTCTCCTTCACAGCCCAGACCTCCCTCCTGTCTCTACTCATGCTGTGTCCCCCCGTCACTTTCACTCCTCACCCCCTGAAGTCATGACTTCGCACCACCCCTCCACAAAAGCCCTTTCTCTTAGCTCATCACTGACTTACTCTTTGCCCAAACTGGCTCATACCTTTCAGTTTTCATCCTATGCAAACTCTTTCAAGTTCCTTTTAACGATTCTTTCCTCTTCTGTGGCTAGTTCTTGGTTTCCTTTGTTCTTTTCTAGCTGCCTAAATGTATTTATTCCATAGGATTGAGCTTCCCAACCAGCATGAAACAGGGATCCCCTTAGTCCTTGCCGTGGCCAGAGCCCCCCAGGCTAGTTGCCTGCAGACTTGAGCTGTCTTGTCTGTTGACCCCAGTGGCCTGCACAAATGTCTATGTGTACTGATGTGAAAAAGTGCAAAGAAAGTATTGCCCTGGGAGCTCATCCTCAGCCCTCCCCGTTTTATATTCTGGATACTCGTGGTGATCTCGTGCACTGTGCCCTATGGGGAGATGAATTCTAAATCTATCTCTAGCTGTCATTTCTCTGTTGAGTTCTAGATCAGTGTAATTGAACCAAGCATCTCTTCTTGGATGATCCTCAGATTAACACGTTCAGTATTAAACTTTTTATCCCCAGTGCTGTTCCACTCCGTGAATCAGCAACTGCTACAAATGTGCGTGATTCTTACTGCAGCTCCATTACTCTCATATTGAATCAGGCATCTCATCCTGTTCATTTTGGTCTGTTCTATCATACCTAGTCTTTCCTGTCATCACTCTGATGTCACTTTAGTTCATGTCTTTATAATTCTTTACCCAACCTATTGTGGTAGATCGTACTGTTCAAAGCCTTTACAGCTCTTCCCTATGGCTGCCTTGCCTGCGATGACCCTTCTTGTGGGAGAGTTATATATGCCTCCCCCAATGAATTCAGACAGTGTGGTCTATGGTTCGCTTTGGCTGAGGAAATGTGAATGGAAGTTACTCAAAAGTAGTCAAACTGCAGAGTTTGAGGGCACGGTCCTCCAGACTGCCAATTCTGCTCAAGACTTCTGTCACCAACTGCAAGGAGGTAGGGTCCACCTACAATGGTGGGAGAAGTCCATACAAGACCACCTTCACTTCTGACACCAAATGCAAGTTAAGGGGTTCCCCAAACCACTCTCAGGTTTGGTATTTGCTAGACAGACTCAGAGAACTCACCGAGAGCTATTGTACTCATAGATACAGTTTATTATAGGAAAAATATACAGATGCTCCCAGAGCAAGGTCTGGGAGGGTTCCAAATGCAAAGTGTCCACTATACTCAGGACATTTCACCCTCCCAGCATTAATGGGAGACAGTATGCACGGAGCATTGCCAGTCAGGGAAGTTCACCTGAGCTTTGAGTTCAGAGTTTTTATTGGGGCTCCATTATATAAGCATGTTTAATTGATCGCCTATGTTGTTGCCCCAAAATACGTCTATCTGTGGGCAAAACCAAATTCTTTACTATGCAGAGGTGACTTGGATCACTGCTGAGCTGCAGCTTTAAACACCAGGGTAGGATCTGCTATGTTTCTTTCCCTCTGCCATCTGACTAACAGTGTCCCAGATAAGTAGGTCTGGAGCGAAGATGGTGAGGAGCTGAGTTGCAGCTGACGTAACGTGGCCACGTAACGCGAGCGAGATATCAATCTTGGTGTTTGTAAGCCCCTAAAATCTGGAAATTGTTAGTTACCGCAGCATTACTTCTAGGGTGGAAACATCTTATGGATGAAGCAGATGGCATCTGCCTCCTGCTTTTTTTTTTAGGCTTTGATCCCCTGGACCTGCCCGACCCCAGGCATCATGGAAGCCTGTGCTTCCGGTCTCCAGGGGTAAACAGACCATGAAGCACAGATTTCTGTCAGGCCGAACTAGATTTCTGCCCACTTTGTTCCAGCTTCTCCAGTCAGTCACAGGCTGCTTAGGGGAAGATAGGACCCACTTTTCAGGGAGAGAGGAGAGAAGCCTTGCAACATTCTCCAAGCCAGCTTTTGAAACAATGCATCCAATTGGGGATTTTGATTCTCTTCTGGCCGCTATTGTCTGCTCTCAAAGGGTTAAGAACCTCGAAAGGGAAATGGTTGCTCAGACAACCCCAGCACTGGGTACCAGCAAAGGCTAAATGTATTGACTTCACTTGCTGGTGGGGGTAGGACTGGAGCACGTAGGAACTGATAGTTCAAGTAGGCCTCATTGGTAGTCCATTTTTAATACCAAAGACTATTCTAAGGACAGAAAATGGACAACAGGCTACCTGGTCTTAAGGCAGACAGTAAGGAGTTGGTGAGGTGTTCCAGGAAAGAATAAACAATTTAGTTTAATCAGTTTGGGTCATCTTCTAGGATGGAATCAGTTAATGGTGAGGCCGTTGAGTCCGAGGCTGTCATATGCACAGGCAGGAAAGCCAGAAGGTGGCTGAAGGGCTGGTCACAGCGCAGCCCGTTAAGAGGGCAAGAGAGTCTCTGAAAGAGGAGCTGGAGTGGTGGGTGGCTCTGAAGAGGAGGCCAAGAGTCTATATTTGATCTAGGAGGTAAAAGGACAACGTGATTGAAGCAGTTCACGTAAGAATTAATTTCCAGGGAAACAGGATACTTAGCAAATTGTCTCTTTTCCTGAATTGACAGATATGATAGGAACTAGAGTAATACATCTCAAAGGATGAGCAGTTTATTCCCAGGGGTGCTTTATTTACTGAAAAGTAAATCTCACTGAGAACCCGGCTGGAAATATCTTTTCATTTACTATGCTCTCTGCCTGCCTTGCCTTTAATAGAAAACAAGCCAAGAATGTTCTCAAATAAAACTAAAGACCATACGGCCACTAGTGAGTTCCAGAGGAACATTTATAACAATAATTGCAGACAGAGGATCATTCTTTGAGGGAGCGCAGTTCCCAGGCCTCCTCACTGAGGCGGGGTAGAGCAGTTCTGTGCAATCCTGGGGCCAAGGCTTCCTATAAAGCTCAGAGACAGTCACTGGGACTCAAGGGGAAAGGGAATGTGAGCAGAAAGAAAATATCCAAGAGAACGAGTTTTTTAAAAGATAGGATGACCTTACCGGAAGTATGTTGAGCTATTCGTGAACTCATGAAGAGCTACAACTTGCTGCTTTACGTTTTCTTCTTAGTCTCTTTCTTCAGCTCCAAACCTTCTCCTGCGTCTCTCCCCCCAATCCCAGTAATGCCAGTAGCAATCTCTGGCAGAGACTAAAACCAGAGCTGCTTCTAGGAGCACTGATAGTCTTGGAAAACAAGCAGGGGAATGACAACGATGAAGGCAGGACCGCCATAATGAAAGAACACATATCTACAGTGGCTGTCTTCTCTTCATGTGATAATCTTCATTGACATGTTTGAGACCTGGCACAGAAAGTAGACGTCTCTTCCTTTTTTTTAAAGCTAGAAGGCAGAGAGAACAGCTCCTCAGGTGGTTGTGGTGGGTTTGAAGCCATCAAATGGCTCACGTGCCTTAAAATATCCCCTCTCTAGTTTGTTCTTGGAATTTGAAAGACACTTTTCATGCCATTAAAATTATTTCTTGGGAGCCTGCTGAAGACATGCATCTTTGACGAAGCCAAGCCACGGAGCCATGGCATTCTCTGGTGGGAGTGAAGGCATGTGTTCACTACAGTGGTTTCCAGATACTTCTTTCTGTTCGGTCACCCCTGTAAGCAGAGCAGTCCTGGGGAAGCGGGGCACAGGCTGGGTAGGTTTTGATGGGTAAGCTGAAGTCTGGAATCTGGATGCACTCCTGTCAGGACCCGGTGAGGATGACAGAAGGTGCCGGTCAAGTGCAGGGCTGGCTGCATGAGCGCACTATGTGTGTGTGCAAGTGTGGATGGGGAACACAGAGAGGGGACACAGAGTGATGGATGAAAAGGGGAGAGTTCATGAGATAGGTATTTTCTACTTCACAATTTTTAAATTTCTTACCTGGAAGTACACTTATTTTTTGATTATGCCACCTTAATTTTTGAACTTTAGTGGTTCTGTGTGGGTGTATGTGTGTGTTCAACTAACAAACTTTATTTTTTAGAACAGTTTTTAATTTACAGAAAAATTGATCAGGTATCAGGTGGTATAGAGATTTACACACACTCATCCTTCCGCCCCCAAATAGAGTTTCCTTATTATTAACATTTTGTATTAGTGAGGTCTATTTGTTACAATTACTGCACTGATACCAATACGTTATTAACTAAAGTCCATGGTTTATATTAAGTTTCACTCTTTGTTTTGTATAGGTCTGTGGATTTTGGCAAATGGATGATGTCATGTATTCACCATTACAGTATCATAGAGACCAATTTTACTGCCTCAGAAATCCCTGTGCTTCACCTGTTCTTTCCTCCGCCAGGTTCATTCTTTAATTGAATATCATGGTGAATGAAATAGTTAATTGAATGCACATATGTGCGTATGATATATGATTATGTAATTGTCTAAGTATACCTGCGTGGCTACCCTCAGGTACACGCACGATCTTGTATTTAAGTGATGTAACTTCTTTATGGTTGCTTATGCGCAGTCTCCAATAAAACAAGAAGCTGAATACACGTAAAACCTTTATGCTTCTAACTCGTGCCTGAGGTGTTTTCAGTGGGACAATCATCTATCATTAAACGCCCAGAAGGTCAAACTTATCACTTGACACTAGCATCATGATCCTTAAGATGTCCTTGTAAAGCCTGGATGTCATGGCAACCAGTATTATATATCAGGATCCAGTGCTGCTGAACTTCTCTTAATAAATCAGGCATAATTGGCATATATGCACTATAATTAATTAAAAGTTATTCAAGTGGAATGATTTTATATCGTGCAACATTAAGTCATTAAATTTACTTGTCCTGATCTTCCTTCAGTGTTGGTATTCTTGTTTAGCTTAAAAGAAAAAAAAAAACAAACCCTTATATTTTAGCATCGAGTGCATTAGAAAGTAGCTATTTATGGATGCTATATCGTAAAATAGATCAATGCATTTTTTTATTTATTTGCTTTTGATAAGTTAAAGTTAAATTCTGGTGGGTTCAGGTCAGAGAGGAAGGAGTCGTAACACTTTCTCTCCATTCTTTAGTGCACTGAAGCTGCTTGCCTAGCTCTGTGCAGGCAATCATGGTGCTTATTAGCCCTGTGGTGGGTAACTATGGCATGGGCTAGAGTGCTTGTGCCAGAAATGGTTAGCCCACCCACCGTGCCCTCAAGTTATCTTCCTGGTGTGTGCCAAGTCGGGGTTCGGGGGGGGGGGCGAAAAGAACTGGATGTTCAAAGCCTGAGGGCAAGGAAGAATTTAGGAAGGGCAAATGGCATCATCCCTTCCTACTCAAAGAAATCATCAGAGGGCCAGCAGATCTCTCTGGAAACTTGTTAGAAATGTGGAACTTTAGGCCCCAATTCAGATCAACTGAATCAGGACCTGCTTTTAATCATGATCCACAGATGACCTGTGCGCACAACAAAGTCTGAGAAGCACTGGCTTAGTGGTTGAGGCCATGTTCTCTGAAGTAGGAGAGCCACGGGCTTGAATGGCAGCTGTCCTACTTCTTCGTGGTAGGCATGGGGCATGTCGCTTGGTTTTAGTTCCTTGACCCTTTAATGTGGGAATCACGGTGTATTTACATCTTTGGGGCAGAATGACATAACATGAAGTGCCCAGCACAGTGCCTCATATATAGTCGTGCTTGTGTCGGCTGTGATTGAAACTTGTCGGAGAGTCTGTGTGACAAAAGAATGCCAACGTAAGTGAGAGAGAAAGAGCTCCAGCTGGGAAATGTGAAAGAGAGTCTTAGTCAAAATCAGGGAAAAAATGATGAGCAACCTTAGAATTCAGGAGAAGTCAAGGGAGAGAGGAGACAGTCTAACCCGATTTCCTGGGTGAGTGATAGGGCCAGGATCTACCTTACAAGTACATTTTAGCCTCCCTAGTATTTCAGAGCTTCTCAGGGATTCAAGAAGTCAGTGCCATTGCCTCAGCCATTCTCACAAAGCAGTCAGAGGTAAATGAGCAGATGAGAAAGGAAGCATCCTGCATTAGAACCACAGGAAATCATGTTTGGAAGGAACTCGAAAGGTTATCTAGCCCGAATATATGTTTCATGTTTCAGGTCCCACCAAGTTGTTGCCCAGTCTATGGCTGAATGCCATCTGTGACTGAAAGCTCACCACTTCCACTGACTTAACTGTGACGTGGCTGTTGTTGTGGGTGGTGAAGTGTTTTAGAAGTCAACTGACTCATATTTAGCGTCCAACACACAGACAAAACAAGCAGAGAATTTCAAATAAGTTATCCTGTTTGCAGCCACACTTACTGAAGCATCTACCGTGCTCATCAGGCTAGGTGCTTGGGATAAAAATCTCAATAAGACACAGAGCCCATACTTTTGCTGAGTTCATAGTCTGGATAAATGATAGCCATATAATCAATAATTATAATGCAATAAAGGCAATGATAGAAGAATGAGCAAGTGGATTGGGTAACAGAGAAAAGGGCCGTTCATTCTGTTGGAGCATGTTGGGGATTTGTTAAGATGATTTCTTTTTTTAAGATTTTATTTATTTATTTGACAGAGAGAGAGAGACAGCCAGCGAGAGAGGGAACACAAGCAGGGGGAGTGGGAGAGGAAGAAGCAGGCTCATAGCAGAGGAGCCCGATGTGGGGCTTGATCCCATAAAGCCGGGATCACGCCCTGAGCCGAAGGGAGACGCCCAACCGCTGTGCCACCCAGGCGCCCCTGTAAAGATGATTTTTGATATGGGTCTTGATTATACACCATTAGTGTTTGCTGGATGGGTATATGGGTGTATGAATTATATGCGTGTGTGTGTGTGTGTGTGCGCGCGTGCAAGCACACGCGTGTAGTATCTTATAGTCCTGAGATTGGCTCCTACTCCATCCCTTCTTGCTAGGTGGTGTTGGAAATATTATTTCTCATTTATGAATCTCAAGTCTAAACAACGGCAGGTCTTAGTGTTTTCTAATAAATAATACTGCTCTGCAAAGTCCTCTTTATTTTTTATTTTTTACATATTTATATATTTATTATGTTTCAAGTTTTTATTTACATTCTAGTTAGTTAATATATAGTGTAATATTGGTTTCAGGAGTAGAATTTAGTGAGTCATTACTTACTTACAACACCCAGTGCTCATCACAAGGCCCTTCCTTAATACCCATCATCCATTTAGCCCATTTCCTACCTACCTCCCCTCCAACAACCCTCAGTTTGTTCTCTATAGTTAATAGCCTCTTGTGCTTTGCCTCCCTCTCTTTTTTTTCTTCCTTTCCCTATGTTCATCTGTTTTGTTTCTTAAATTCTGCAAATAAGTGAAATCCTATGGCATTTGTCTTTCTCTGACTGACTCACTTTGCTTAGCATAGTACTCTAGCTCCATTCACTTCATCGTAAATGGCAAGATTTCATTTTTTTGATGGCTGAATAATATCCCATTGTATATATATATATACCACATCTTCTTTATCCATTCATCAGTTGAGGGACATTTGGGCTCTTTCCATAATTTGGCTATTGTTGATAATGCTGCTACAAACATTGGGGTACATGCATGTGCCCCTTCGAATCATTTTTGTATCCTTTGAGTGAATGCCTAGTAGTGCAATTGCTGGGTTGTAGGGTAGTTCTATTTTTAACTTTTTAAAAGATTTATTTATGTGTGAGAGAGAGAGAGATCTGGAGGGAGAGGGAAAGGAAGTGGAGAGGGATAGGTGGTCCTAAGCAGACTCCCCGCTGAGCACGGAGCCCCACATGGGGCTTGATCTCACAACCCTGAGATCACTGTGTGAGCCAAAACCAAGAGTTGGCCACTCAACCGACTGTGCCACCCAGGTGCCCCTATTTTTAACTTTTTGAGGAACCTCCATACTGTTTTCCAGAGTGGCTGCACCAGTTTGCATTCCCACCAACAGTGTAAGAGGGTTCCCCTTTCTCTGCATTCTAGCCAACATTTATTATTTCCTGTCTTCTTAATTTTAGCCATTCTGACAGGTGTGAAGTCATATCTCATTGTAGTTTTGATTTGTATTTCCCTAATGATGAGTGATGTTGAGCATCTTTTCATGTGACTGTTAGCCATTTGTATGTCTTCTTTAGAAGCATGTCTATTCATGTCTTTTGCCCATTTCTTAACTGGCTTATTTGTTTTTTGGGTGTTGAGTTTGATAAGTTTTTTATAGATTTTGGATTCTAACCCTTTATCAGATATGTCATTTGCAAATATCTTCTTCCATTCTGCAAGTTGCCTTTTAGTTTTGTTGGTTGTTTCCTTCACTGTGCAGAAGCTTATCTTGATGAAGTCCCTATAGCTCACCTTTGCTTTTGTTTCCTTTGCCTCTGATGACATGTCTAGGAAGAAATTGCTGTGGCCAGGGTCAGAGAGGTTGCTGCCTGAGTTCTCCTCTAGGATTTTGATGGTTTCCTGCCTCACATTCAGGTCTTCATCCATTTTGAGTTTATTTTTGTGTATGGTATAAGAAAGTGGTCAGTTTCATTTCTTTTCTTTTTTTCTTAAAGATTTTATTTATATATTTATTTGAGAGAAAGAGAGAGTGCATAAGCAGGGGGAGGGACAGAGGAAGAGGGAGAAGCAGACTCCCCACTGAGCAAGGAGCCCAACGGATCATGACATCATGACGCCAGGCTAGGACAGACACTTAACCAACTGAGCCACCCAGGCTCCCTGAAAGTGGTCCAGTTTCACTCTTCTGCATGTTGTTGCCCAGTTTCCCCAATACCATTTATTGAAGAGACTATTTTTTTTTTCCATTGGATAATCTTTCTTGCTTTTTTGAAGGAAGATTAGTTGACCATGGAGTTGTGGGTCCACTTCTGGGTTTTCTATTCTGTTCCATTTACCTATGTATTTGATTTTGTGTCAGTGCCATACTGTCTTGATGACTACAACTTTGAAATATAGCTTGAAGTCCAGAATTGTGATGCCTCCAGCTTTGCTTTCCCTATCGAAATACTACCAGCATTTTTCACGGAGCTAGAACAAATAATTTTAAAATTTGTATGGGACCACAGAAGACCCCAAATAGCCAAAACAATTTTGAAAAAAGCAAAGTTGGAGGCATCAGAATTCAAAGTCCTCTTTAAACACAGGTAATGTGTGATAATAGAGATTTATAAATCATAAATAAAGTTGTGATTAGACACATATAATCATTCTTCATTTTATAGAAGGATTTGTTTTCAGAATGTTTATAATTTCTCTTTAGCATATTTCAAATGTAATTTGACTTACTATTTTGCTATATCTTACTTTTTAAAGCAATGTATATCTCCGTTTAGATGGTATTGATCATAACATAAATATTTGAAAAAATAGAGAAAAATAACTTGTGTTTGGAATGTATGGATCATGGAAGCAATTGGAAAAAAATATACTGAATTTTAAAAATTCTAAGGGTATCCCTTCTGTTGAACCATTCATCCATCCGTCAAATCTATTAACCCACTATTCCAAGTCAAGAGTTATTATTTTTTTCTAAAGTTGTACTGATATCAAGTACAGCAAACTTAAACATTAATCTTGATTGTGAAAAGTCTAAGATACTGTCTAGGTGTTTCTGCATTTTTCTCAAAAATAAAATTTGGATTACCCATATCCTTATACCTGCGGTAAACCATCAGGTAACACAACAGATTATTTCTTTTTGGTTCATTTCTGGTAGAAATTTGAATTTTAGTGTTGGCTTGAAATGAGTGTTACTCTGCAATTTTCAAATCTCTGTGAATTATTCTTTGATATGCCTACAACTTGGACCTCAGATATTTTGCAATGCATCTGATACATTTCACCATGTTTACCTAAGAAAAGCTTCTAAACATTTGAACCACTTATAAGGATGTCTTTGGCTTTTTGGACATCAACTTGGTATAAAACAACAGTTTGTTACAAAAGATGCAAGTGAATTAGAAACAGATGTATTATATTTGCGTGAATAAATATAATTAAAGGTTTAAAAGCTTACAGAAATACGCACTAAAGCCGAATGGCTCCTAGAACCATTAGTCTAGGAGCTATGACTAACCTTCATTAGGTTAGGATTCCCTTCCAAGTCAATCTCAAACTGTTGTGTGGGTTACTTGTATCTGTTTCTCCACGCGTTCGGTCAGCGTTTGTGACTCACTTGGAACTGTCGGAGTTATACTACCTGGCACACGCATGAAAGGAAGTGTGCTTTAAGCCACTTCATCATAACTTCGACATACCAGCTGTGGCAGTTAGAAATCATGTTATCTTTTCTGCTCTAAATGTACACCTGTGCATCCAGTAATTGCTTCCATTGCGTCTCTGGAGTAGGCATTGTAGAGTCATGTCCAGGGTTTGCTCGGTTAGGAACCAATAAACTGAATTCCCAAGCAGATCTGATGTTGGAGATCCAGAAGAGGGCAGTAGGACACAGAGATTAAATCCTAGTCCACCAGACACTACAACAATGGCTGCTAACAAGTACTCGGTGTTAGATCTAACACTTACCTTCCCTTTGGTAAACAATGAGCAGCATGATGTAGCTGAGAAAAGAAACTAACCCTTCTGCACCCCTGCAAGGTGTCGAACACTCAGTAGGTATTGTTCACCTGTGTTAAGTCATAACAATCTTGAGATATAGGTAACATATTGTTACCATTTATATTGAGAAAATCAGTGCTCAGAGAGCTTAAGCAACTTGCCTGAGGTCACACAGCATGTAGTAAAACCAAAATTAAAATCCAGATCTGACCCCATAGTCTCTGTTCAGCCCTATCAGAATTTGATTATTGACCCCACTGCTCATAATCGGTTGGGCAAGTAAATAAACTGTTTAGAACACCAGTTTCTTCATATTTAAGGTACCTTCATATTTAAGGTAAGACTACCCTCTTAGTTTTTTTTTTTTTAATATATTAATCTTTTTTTTTAAAAGATTTTATTTATTTATTCGACAGAGATAGAGACAGCCAGTGAGAGAGGGAACACAAGCAGGGGGAGTGGGAGAGGAAGAAGCAGGCTCATAGCGGAGGAGCCTGATGTGGGGCTCGATTCCATAACGCTGGGATCACGCCCTGAGCCGAAGGCAGACGCTTAACTGCAGTGCCACCCAGGCACCCCTACCCTCTTAGTTTTTAAGTCTGAATCAACTTTTCCATGATCAGTTCTGTCCACGTGGGTAGTTTTTGTCAAATGATAATGTTCTAAATTAGAATAAAAAATTATAGAAAATTAAATCTAGAAGGGAAACTAGAGAGCTTATTCCAACCCTTTCATCCTAGAGATGATGAAAAGAAAGCCCAGAGTGTTTCAGTGACTTGTATACTATCAGGAAGCTTGGTAGCGACAGACACTAGAACTCAGGATTGGCAACTTTTGTCCAGCTTTCTTCTCTCCTCTCTCTGTATCATTTGCTAGGAATATAGACACATGGGATTTTGATGATGATAATGCTATTGAGGGGAGTGAGGATAACAATAAACGTGCCTGAAGAAATTATTAAAGTTACTTTGTTTTATAAGGAACTTATTTTATTAGGAAGTCCTGCTTCCCTCACTCTGTTCATGAGAGAGGCTAATATATGGCTGAGACTCTGTAAGATTTGTCTAGGACTGCTGGTTGATAGGAGGGTGGGAAGGGCCAGGGTGCGCACATTTAAGATACTCTTCAAATGAGAAATGTTAAAATGCAGAGCGCAATTAGTGCTACCGTTAGATTTATTTGTTTCAGTCAGTCTTACTGGTTTTCCAAGGACCTGTGATGGAGAAGCCGGCTACTTGGAAACGGTGGAGACTGATCTCATGTAGCGGTGCCTCCTTTGTGAAATTTTTGGGTTACCAACCATATTTTATTCCATTTCTTCTAACTTCTCCCTTTCTGAGTTTGGTATTATCCTTCTAGTCCTCAAGTACATTCATAAGGAATCAGGTAAGAGGAAGAGAAAAGGGAGAAAGAAAAAAAGGAAGAGCGGGAGGGAGAAATGCTCCAGCGTTCATCACCAAGAGGGGAAGAGGCCCGAGCACCTTGTTTATGTGTCTGAGGACTCCCCCAGGTTTCATTGTCTGTGGATTTATGGACTGCAGCTAGGAAAGCTGATAGTCAGTTATACAGATGTAGAGACCTTCCTATTTAAACTACGTGTAGTCAGAACTACTGGTTTCCCTAATTTACCCAATGCTGGCTTTTTGTGTTAAAAATTGTTTGAAAATAGAGGTTTCTAGTGGTTTAAATGATCTATCCCGTTGCTCACCTTTGGCATCATTTCCCAGATCCCATTCATGTCTCTTATTTCATCAGATCCTTAAGGTTCTTCCTTTCCCTTGCAGTGCTGGAAAAAGAACTTCTCCGGGGTCTGGGGAAAGGCAGCGGAGGGGGCGAACCGTGAACACATGTTCTAGGAGCTATAGTGTGGCTGTCCTGGGGGCCGACAGAAAGGACAGGTGGACACCAGTGACGTTATTGCTTCTGCACTGCTCATTGACCATTAGTCATGTAGTACCTGTTCTGGTTTTCTGTTCTCACTGGCCAGAGCTTACACTTCATTTGCACTTTGTGATTTGATATCTTATCTCCATTATAGGTATGCCCAATCTTAGCCCACACTCAGGATCTAGAACAGTGTCCTAAATGTTGGTTCTTTTGAATGACCCTCTGAATAGGACAAAACGTATGGCTTGTGTCCAGTCTAGAGGGAATGATTGGAAAGATGGATTTTGGGAAGTGAACTATAAAGACATAGGGAAAAAAAACCCACATGTGGTTCATAATGTAAGCTGGTATCTTTGGATGCAGAGCTTAGCATATTAACAAATGATAATATTGTCTGTGAAGTGCTGAAATAATTCCTGATACGTTGCCGGCTGAATGGCAACAAAGTGTGTACAGTGCTGCTAATGGTATGGGGTGTGAGAGATGATAGGTCCTGGAGGATGGAGCCTGCCCATTCGATGTCGTATGGAGGGCCTGTTGCCTCAGGACACTATTTCTGTAGCATGATAGATGTTTGATGCAAGTTATAATGATTTCATCTCCCACAACATTCCTGGAAGACAGTTGATAAGATACACACAGACACACACACACAGACACATACACACAGACACATAGAAATGTGTGTGTGTAATTTTAAAAAGCCTTTAGTTACCCATGGGGATATTATAATTTTATATAGAATGACTATAGAAAAGAAAATGTGATTTGAGAGTGAAATTATCACAATAAGTATTAAATGCTTGTATTGTCTCTGATAATAAACAAGGAGCTGTTGCTCCTTAAAACATGGTCAGTTATATAAAAGGTTAACATGGTCAGTAGTGCTTAATACAGGTTAGTGGTGTATTGAGTTATGAGAAGAACAAAGGTCTGACTTTGCCATTTGTACAGTAGGGCCGATGATAGATATTCAGAATATCTCGTATCTCATCATTCTGTAATACCACTATCATTTTTATCATAAAAGAATTATGTTACTCCATATATGAAAAATGCATTCTTGAACCACTGTGAATTAGTTTTTAATGTACTGTGACCTTGGATTGCCCTGGGATATTAATGCCAAATGATTACTTCTGAATGCTTTTTGAATAGCTGCATAGTGCAATTAAATGTGCAATACATCATGGATGACATAGCTAAATGCCTCTTCTGGTCAAGGAACCCAAAGAGGTCTTGGGAATGATGGTAATTCTGCATTGCTGAGGATGGGAGAGAAAAGGATCTCTTGTTAGTAGTGAAATAAGTACAGACTGAAGTAGATGATAACCTTTTCCTGGGGTTAGTCAATGGGAAATAAATTTTTGATTAAGAACCATAAAGGAAGATGATTTTTGATCACTGCCAAAGTAGTCTCCCATTATATCTGCCAAATGTGCAAAGTGAATAACTATCATTAGTCTTTCTGAGTGACAAGTTGCCAAACGGTATGTGTGGGGGTGTGTGTGTGTGTGCGTGCGTCTGCGTGTGTGTGTGTGAATGTAGAGATGTAGATAAAGGAATGGAGAATCTGGTTCATATTCTAGCCCTCTTTCTAGAATGAGCTTCTATTGAATTACTATTTGTCTCAGTGTGGAAGCTCATAAATCTTGCACTTAATCAAATCCTTTTTTATCAAATTATTGGGCTTGGGGAAATGATGACAGATGAAGGGTGGTGTGGAAGAGCCAAGATCAAGTAGAGCG
Source organism: Ursus maritimus (assembly GCF_017311325.1). Lineage (NCBI taxonomy): Eukaryota > Metazoa > Chordata > Mammalia > Carnivora > Ursidae > Ursus > Ursus maritimus. The sequence continues at coordinate 39,371,305 of NW_024427107.1, read as the reverse complement.
CCTTTTACCTGTTGGTCAGTGGTTTAAATCCAACCTTGTTGGCTCATGGCTGAGGGTGGTCACTGTCCTGCTGGTTGTGGGCTGGTGGCCAGAGCCCAGTTGTCAGCAGACTCCACAATCTGCAGAAAAGCCATGAGTCCGGTGGGGCCCCGAGTGGGAACTGGGCTCAGCTCTCTAGCAGACACTCTTTATCTTTAGGTGACAAGAGCTACTCTGTGAAAAGGTTGCTGCAGATAGGCCCGGCACGAAGGCCGTTGGGCGAGTGATCTGGAATTTCCATCTTTGAGCTATCAACAAAGAGAACTTTGGACTAAGGCAGAACTCACTGAATTTCTCTTTAACTGGTGACATTTTGAAAAGAAATCATTAATAAGGATTCTGGTTCTGTTTCACGAAAAGGGGCCACAGTTGTGCAAGTCAGTCGAACGTTAGAACTCAGCGCTAAGTGTATCACCCTTATCCAGCCTCATCATGGCCTCTTGCGAGATCTGCTTAACATGCTCAGTCAGTACCGAAGTCAGTGCTCCAGTGAGCCCCTCTCAGAGATCCCTGGGGCTTTATGGCCTCAGTGAGCCCAGAGATGGAAGGGGCTAGAGTTCCCTATTCCCAACCTCCCCCTCCTGCCCCTTCAGTTGGAGGCCTAGCTTGCTATTTGGAGAATGTGATCTTGTATTTTAAATGCTAGTGTTTTGGGGTAATAGCACCAGCTTAGATGTACCAACACCTTTTTAAATTGAATGATACCATATAAATTAAATGTAAACATATTAGTGCCTACATCTCAGCTGATTGACTTTTTGGGTGAGCCTTCCAGGACACTTCTCTGACTGCACATGTACAGCTGCTATTCTTGATTTGGCATTCTGTTCCTGTTCATTCATAGAGATCTGCATTTTGTAATTGTTTATGTATTTATATATGTGAGGTAGGCTGCCGGTTCCATGAGGCAAGGACTTTGTTTTGTTCTTCTTATGTACCCTGCACCTGGAACTAACGGTGTCTTCTACGTAATGGGTAGTCAGTAAACATCTGTGGGATGAATGAGTGAATGAGCACATTTGTTAGGAACATATTTACAAGTATGAATGGAGTAAGGGGCCTAGAAAGAGGAAAGGAATAGGAGAATAATTTTATAACAAATCAAGTTATGAGTTTGGCACTTAATGCAAAAGCTATAATACGAATGTAAAAAATTCAGAGCTCTTCACTGAGGCAGAGTGGAACAGAAGAGCTTGGGTGCTTCCTTGCTGGCCTTGCTGTTTACCAGCTAGGAGCTAATTTCCTCCTTAAATGTCTTTGAGAATCTCTATTTCCTTCGTATTTCAGAGCAGCAAGCAGGTCCTGTCTCAGTTCCGACTCTGTCAGTTTCTCATCTGGATTATAGAAAGAGCCTCCTAACTAACTTCCCTGATCTAAGAGCCGCCAACCCCTCTCACATCCTTCCTGCTTGGAGGTACCAGAGAAATCTTTCCAAAATGCAAATCGGACCATGCCGCACCCCAACTTTCTGACTGGCTGTGGGATAAAATCCAGACTTCTTCGTGTGGCTTCTAAGGCCTTTCTCAGTCTTCCCTTCTTTGTTGCCCCACCCTCCTGGCTCGCTCTCTGTCCAGACAGGGCAGCTCTCTGGAAGCCGAGCCCCACTGCTCTGTACTTTTGCCCATGGTGGTTCCTGCTTCCCTTTGGTTAACTCCTTTTCCTCCTTCGACACTGAGTTCAGGTTTCACTTCAATCGGGAAGTGTTTCCTGATACCACTCCTCCCCCCTCGCATGGCCGGGGCTCCTAGATCTCTCTCTTTCATGTGCCATGTGTTCTTTGGTAGCCCAGAGTACCCAGGGAAGTCCACAGGGATTGAGTGGCTCCGGGCTGAGCTTTCACTAGATGAGGAGAAACTTTGAGGACTCGTCTTCCACCTCTGAGTCTCTGGTGCTCACGTAGCCTGCACGTGGCAGGTGTTCAGTGAAAGTCTGTGGAGTGAACGAGTGGCTTACTCACTGCCTTGCGGCACTTCCACTGTCCTTGATGACCGACCTTGAAAGTGTGTAGGGACTGAGGGTCAGGTGCAAAGGAGAGAATGAGGGAAGGGTAGTTGGTGTGCTCAGAGGCAGTTGTCAGATCGCCGTTTTACACAGCGCTAAATGTAAAGCAAAGTCAAGTGAAACAAAACAAAAGGCCGCTGGAAAAAAAAAAAAAAGAGAAAATGTTTTGGCTGGGCTGTTGCTGATGTGATCTAGGCGTAAATGATCTTTTCCTCCTTTGAAATCCCATATTTCTCTTATGCACCTGACCTCATATTGTGATCGTGTGTGCTGTCATCTTTGCTGTATCAGTCGGCTTATGTAAGTTGCGCTGTAGTAACAACCGGCCTCAGGATCTTACAGGCTTACAGCAGCAAAGGTTGCCCACTTGCTCTTGTTGCGTTTCTGTCATGAGCTGGCTGTGGCTCTGTGCCGTATCAGGGTCCAGGCTAATGGAGAGCCACCCCCAGTTCTCTCTGGGATATTGCTGGGCTCAGAGCAAAGGAAAAAGGGAAACCATGGCCAAGTACACATCTGGCATTTAAAAAATATTGAATTATAACTGACCTATAGCATTATATTAGCTTCAAGTGTAGAACATAACGATATGAAATGTGTATATATCGTGAAATGGTCACTACGATAAGTCTAATTAACGTCTCTCACCACACATAGTTAAACATTTTTTTCTTGTGATGAGAACTTTCAAATATATAATACAGAATTATTATCTGTAGTCATGCTATGTATTACATCTCCAGGGCTTATTTATTTTATAACTAAGAAGTCTGTGTCTTCTGGCGATCTTCACCCATTTTGCTGCGCCTCCTGTAACCCTTGCTTCTGGCAGCCATCAATATTGTTTCCTGTGTCTGTCAGTTCATTTTTGTTTGTTTGTTTGGTTTTTGAGATTCCACATGTAGGTGTGATCACACTTGGCTTTAATGCTTCTACCTAGAAACATTGCTTTACCTGTATTCCCTTAACCAACCTATCACGTTCCCCCGTAGTCCTGTAAACTCCCGGAGGCAGGAGTGTTGGTGTTCTCTGACTCACAACCCTGACCCCTGGCCAGAGCACATCACTTGTTTTCTTTGAAATAAAGAGCAGAGGTGGTATGCTTCAGAAATAACATGACTTATTCGGAATATCACTCTTTTTTGACATCAGTTATGTTTCAGTTTGTGTGATACTAATTACTTAAAAGCCTTTATGATTTTTCCAGTTCAGTATTTAATGCCTGATATTAGTTGGAATATGTTAATGGTTGCTTGCAGCAGAACTCTAGTCGACAGAGGGATGTCACATTTCCCCGTCTAATCTTGGCCGGTTCCTTGATGCCCGCTCTCCACTCCCTCCACCATAGCACATCCCGCAGTGCGTGCTTGGGGCCCTCTGCGATCTGACACCCGGTGATGCTGCTTCTGCAGACCTACACATCTGGTCATGCTGAGCCTTTCCCTCCATGTGTTCCGTACGTTCCCTCCTTAGCGCCTTTGCTGTGGTCATTCCCTCTGCCTGCAATGACCCACTGGCCCATCCGCATAAATTCAGCTCCTTCTCATTCCTCACAGTCTAGGTTAAGTACGACTGCTCTCACACAGTCTTCCCTATCACTGAGGGGATGCCATCCACACTCTCATGCCACACCCTTTCTAGTTTCCCTCCGGCAAATAACTTGTTTTATTCTATCAAGGAGGTTAGGACCACCGGTTTGGAATAGTTAGAATTTGAACTCAAGTTCTGCCCCTGAACTGCTTCGCGGAATTTGGGTGCATTTCTTATCCTCGGAGTCTCAACTACCTCATTTATAAGTAGGCGGTAATAATAACTGTCTCACGGGACATATTTGTTAAGTTATGTAATGTGATTCATCAGCACCCCTGACATATAGGAAGTGCACAGTAAACGAAAGTCATTACCTGATATAGTCTGTAGTACTGGGTAGGATTTCTTTGCTTCCCCCTTCTGTCTGTCTCAGTGACATTGCACAGTGTAAAATGATGTTTGTTGAGTGAATTAATGAGTAATAGACTGATGCTAGAAAGATGACCATGAGCCTCACCTTTCAGTGAAATTAATGAGGCTAGACTGAGTCTTGCTTTTTTTCCCCCTGAGACTGAGTTTTCCTAGATTTTTAATGACTTAGGTCCAGTGGTGGCCGTCCCAAATCCAGTGATAGGACAGGGAAAGATGGAAATGGTTACAGAAAAACTCAGAAGGTGACCCCTGGTGGAGGATCAAAGAGAGAGGAACAAAAAATTCTCCTAAAATATTTGTAATAAAAAATTACTGTCCAGAGACCCCAGATAAAACTGTTTTGTGTATCATTCCAGTAGTTTATTAAAAGTATCTTATTTCTTCTTCTCATTATGGCAGACTGAATAAATAACTGTTTCAAAAACTGGGTCTAAAATTTGCACTGACATCCTTGACATCCTGCAAACATTGACTGAATGGTAAGTGGCAGCTACAAAGCAATCATTTACCTGATCAAGAGAGTACTGTTTGGAAAAGTCACAAGCTATATATTTCAGAAATCTCATAATAAATTAATGTTTTCAAATAAATGCAATCTCCTATAAGCCGTAAATAATATCACAGTTTATTTTAAAGCACTACATTTATTTAACTCCTCAAAAAGTGACTTTCAAATCAAGTTCAACGTTAAAAAAAATCGGCAGCGTCGTCTAGTTTTTGGATTCCTGTTCCCTAACGAGGACAGCTGTGGGAACTGCCTAAGTGCCTGCAGAGGACGAGTCCAGGTCCTGATGAAGCTGGAAGCCTCAGTGCCAAGCCAGAATGGGGGTCAGACCCGTGGTTTGTCCTCAATACAGAGATAACTTGATCTTGGGACAGACTTTGTAGTGAATCAAACGTGTGTGTTTCCTGTTGCCTCTGTAACAGATTATCTTAAACTTCGTGGCTTACTACAGCACAAATATATTCTCTTGTACTTCTGAAAATGAGTCTTATGGGGCTAAAATTAAGGTGTCAGCTGGGCTTGGTCCTTTCTGGAGGCTCCACCAGAGACTCTGTTTCTTGCTTCTTCCAATTCTAGAGGCTGCCGACATTCCTTGGCTCCTGACTGCTTCTGGGGTCACATCCTCTTCTCCTCTATTGTAGTCAAGTCTTCCTCTACCTGCCTTTTATAAAGACATTTGTGATTACATGTAGGGCCTGCCCAGATAATCCAGGATAATCTCCCTGTCTCAAAAATTCGTAAGTTAACCCCATCTGCAAAGTCCCTTTGCCGTATAATGCAACATTCACAGGTCCTGGGGATTAGGACGCCAGCATTTTGGGGTGCCATTATTCAGCCTACCATGCCTTGCCTTTCAAAAGCTTCTCTAGACTATCTAGACTATCGTATTGACTTTTTAAAAACAGACTGAAGCACTGGCTTTCCCAGAAGGGAAAAGGCTGTAGGTTTTGGAATGGGGGGGTAGGTTGGGAAGATTATGATTTTGCCTAAAGCATGGCTTATGCAGTTTGGTTCCCAACAAGCACAGTTTGTCCCTGTCATTGTGTGAGTTTGTGTTTATTTCTATACCTAATCCAAGTGATGAAAACCCATCGATATGATTTTGAAGAATGAGAACCATCATAGGACTCAATTCATCTTGCACAAAATAGATGTGTAGGCACTTAGCGGTCTGTCGAGTATTTACATAATCCTTCCACCATACCGCCTATGGTCACTATGTAATCCTGGGAGCTTAGGGTCACACTGCAAACCTAATAAATTACTGTTCAAAGTGGAATTATTCTAAATCTGCTTGAAATTAGACATGGAAAAATTCATCTCCACCTTCTCCAATTATTGTATCTTTCTTTATAACTCTAGGTAGAGAACAGTTTAAACCTTAATTCTGATGGTCCTTAATTTTATGAGTTTCATTAAAACCCCTGAGAGTCGTTTAATTTTATGGCGTTCAATGCTAATATCAAAATGCATTCCTTCTAGAATAGATTTTTACCTTGTATTATAGAGATTGAGCTTCCATTTTTAACACATATGTTCTTAGTGCTTATGCTAATTTCACTACTTATCTTTAAAATTGGCATATCATTGTTATTGTTATTATTATTATTGTGTATTGACCAAGTTGAATGCTTCATTCTCAAGGGATTGCTGTCAGAGTTATATAATACAAGAACAATGGGTGAATGTTGTTCATTTTAAATGTGAAATTATAAATCAATTACAGTGGTGGCTAAAACCCCTTCATGACATGCCACAATTTACTTCCAATGACATTTAAACCTATCTCACATGCTGAACAATCTGTAATAAATTATGATTTTTTTTTTTTTTTTTTGCTTCTGAAATGAAGCTATAATTATGACAGTTGAATTCTTGTTCTGGGAAATAAGGTGGCATTTAATTCCTTGAGAACAAATGACACTCACAAAAGAACAGTTAATTATTCTCAGCTGCAAAGGAAGGGAGGAGGGGAGAGAAAAATTATGAAAAAGAACATGGTAGCACTTTATGTGAAGTATCTATTAACTAATCCTTAACTAAAGCTGAACTGCAATTGAACTTCTGGGGCTGCCCCTGAGCCCAGGCAACACTTTTCATTATTTCAATTCTCAATAAAACCCAAACAGAAAGAATTAGCAACCTGAAAATCTCTCTATTCCTTGTGCATGATAATACTAATGTTCCCCCCATCAGCCTTGGTTCCAAGAAGTAGATCTACACTGTAACCCAGTTAAATCAGACTCAGGGGGGTAGCATGGCATTAGTTTTCCATTACTGCTGTCCTAATAAGGGTCTTTAACTGCTACAGTCATTCAATCAATATTGCAAATGAAGAGAAAGGAAGGCATTGTACCCCCAGAATTTTTTATGTTGTTTGTTTCTAGTTTAAACAGCAGCTATACTTCCATTGGCTTTTCTCCGACGGCCCTTTCCTGTGCATTCTGGCAAGAAGCCCCAGTGCAATTGAATACGCCAGCAAACACGAGGCCACTCTTCAGAGCTAGTCCTGACACCATCAGCTGTGATGTTAGCAGCCTGCTATTAGAGACGCCTCTTTCTTTGACTTCCCTTTCTTCCTTGGGAGGAATAGATACTCCAGAGAAGGGCCCTGCTGAGTGGAATTCCCCATTTTGACTGCAATTAGGGATTGTGACTTGATTGATTTGGGGGCTCTCTGAAATGTAGCAGGATCAACACAGTTGCACACAAAACAAGGCATAATCCACTGGGTTAAATTAACGTTAAATCAGAGATGATTGGATTAATTGCTATTACATTTTATCTTCTGTGCACATGTGCTGTTGGCAGGCTTTCAGAGCCTTTTTAAAATTAGCTTAGAACTGGATGGAAATGGTACAGGTGCAAATGATTTGTGCACTGGGTCTTTCAAGTACACAGTGGGCTCATAAGAAGGTGCATTTTTTTTTCCAACTCATATTTTGGATGTGATTTACAAAAACTGCACAGAGACTAAACTTGGCATCCCAATACAGAAGCTGTAGATGTGTTAAATGCCAAAAGGACCCTGTTGGCTAGAAGATGACTTGGAAAGTGGATCTCCTTTGTATCGTGGCCTTGGCACTGTCGCTCTGTTCAGTTTGCTTCCCTTACATGCTTTTCTGCCCTCATGGGAGTCTGTAGAGTCCTGGGGATTGATGCAACCGAGCACTTAGTGTGACGTCTGATACCCCGGGATATATTCTTCAAAAGCCACATCCCTTCAACAGATTTTAAAGGTAAAATGTTGGCATGATGGTTAACAGGATGAATCTGCTTAACAGAAATAGTGTGGAATATGCAATTGAAATATGGAATGATCAGATGACGGACACGAAGCAAAGATAATCAAAGGCTAGTATCTTTTTATGTCCTCATTTGCCCATCAGCCTGTGGCCTAGGTTTGCTGCCAGGCTGACAGTGTGAAAACCTGCTAAACCACTTGGAAGAAAGTGTTATGTTTTTATGCTTTAGGAAATGGGGTGAAATCAACAGCTCCTTTTTAAGGCCACTGTGTGTACAGCACTATAAACAGGTATTGTGGAGGAAAGATTTCATTCTGGGGCTGATCGTATTTTGGATCGATACAAATAAATGGGTAAATAAGTAAAGAGCATGGTATCTTCTCATCCTTGACCCGTTAAACTTTGCCAGCAATAGCAGGCCCATGAGAGCAAGCAGGGACTATTGACAGGATTTTCCCCGCCTGGGCAGCCTTCCTTCTGCAGCTCTGTTGCATCTTAAGCCTTTGCTTCTGTCTTGTGTCCATGACCTGAGCATCTTGGCTTCTTCTATGGCTTCACCCTTTCCACTGGCCCTGTTCAGACTCTGGAACCTGTCTCTGCTTTGCCCCTTGTCTTTTGGCCTCATGGATACTTGTTTCCCTGCCTCTACTTCAGGCCATGTCAGTTCCCAAAAGAAAGGGCGTCATGATACATACAAATGTTCAAATGTAACAATTGGGAATTGGGCTCATAAAATTATTTCGACTTATTTCACACACACACACACACACACACATATATATATAACCTTTTAATTTATTCTTTTGAAAAGGTAACATATATGTGATTAAGTTCACATGATGCCAATAGTTACATTGAAAAGAAACTTTCTTTCCCATCCATGACCACTGGTGTTCCAATTCCCCATTTCAGAGACAACCACTTTTACTGGGTTTTATATTTTACCTATTCTTGTAAAAATATTCTATGCATATATAGACACGTATACATGTATGGTCTACCTTATTTTTACACACAACAAAATGATAGCATCTCTACACTCTACACTCTACGTAAGTATTTCCTGCTTATGGTTTGCTTAAATGTATGTTGGAGATTGTTCCATATTAGTACACATAGAGATGCCTTATTCTTTTTAAAGTTTCCATAGTGTTCCTGGATGTGTTGTAATTTATTGAGCCAGTCATCTATTGATGAGCACTTGAGCTGTTTTTCAGTCTTTTGCTTTCATAAATTGTGCTTGAACCTAATTTTTTTTTTAAAGATTTTATTTATTCATTCTACAGAGCGAGAGACAGCCAGCGAGAGAGGGAATACAGGCAGGGGGAGTGGGAGAGGAAGAGGCAGGCTCCCAGCGGAGGAACCTGATGTGGGGCTCGATCCCAGAACGCCGGGATCACGCCCTGAGCCAAAGGCAGACGCCCAACGACTGAGCCACCCAGGTGCCCCGAGAACCTAATTTTTAATATGCTTACGCATTATAGCTAGAAAATAAAATTCCTAGAGATAAAATTTTATTGATATTATTGCAAAATTTCTATTTCTTTTTATGTGAAGTAAACACACTTAAGAATGGGGCACAAACGTATATGTGCAGCTCAGTGAGTCATCACCAGTGGAATCACTGCTTGGGTCAAAAAGAGACTGTTGCCAACACCTGAGAGAGCCTCTTCCTGGACGCTTCCATTTCTTACCTGTTTTCTTCTTCCACTTCCTTTTCATACTATAGTTTTTCTTCCTTTTGAACTTCTTATTATTGGCTTATGCAGTGCTATAGAATGAATGTATGTGTTCCTCCCCAAATTCATATGTTGACACCTAACCACCAATGTGATGGTGTTAGAAGAGGGCCTGTGGGAGGTTATGAGGTCACGAGGGTGCAGTCCTCATGATGGGATTAGTGCCTTTATAAAAGAGACCTTGGGGCGCTCCCTCACCGCATCCCCCATGTGAATGCAAGAAGGTTGACGTGTGAACCAGGAAGAGGGCCTTCACCAGATGCTGAATGTTCTAGCACCTTCCCACACTTCAGAACTGTGAGAAATAAATGTTTGTTGTACAAGCTGTCCAGTCTATGATATTCCGTTATAGCCCATTCTGAATGGGCCAAGACACACAGTGTGCAATTTTTTGTGTCTGGCTTTTTTGCTCATTGTGTTTGCAAAGGCTGTCCATATCGTTTCATTGTAACTGTAGATTGGTAATTTAAAAAAAAAAAAAAATTTATTTATTCCAGAGAGAGAGAGAGAACATGAGCAGGGGGGAGGGGCAGAGGGAGAAGCAGATTCCCCACCAAGCAGGGAGCCCAACATAGAACTTGAGCCCAGGACTCTGGGATCATGACCTGAGCCGAAGGCGGACACTTAACCGACTGAGCCACCCAGGTGCCCCAGCCACTTGCATTATTATATAATTGAGAAATGCTTTTCAGTTTCTTTAGAAATAAAAGTTGGGGTTTTAAACATGATTTCTTTGAATATATAAAAAATTTGAGGGAGAACCAATATTTTTGTAATACTAAGTCTTGCTATCTGTGTGTACTACTGGAATCATATGTTAATGAGTGAGACTGGTCCACAATTCCTTTCTTGTAATGGTTTTGTCAGGTTTTGGCATCAAGTCTTATAAAAATGTTAGCCATGAAAATGAAACTATTTTTATTTTCTCTGAAAAATTTGTGTAGAATTGTAGTTATTTCTTCACCAATAAAACCTGGATCTGGAGTTCTTTTGGTGGGAGTTTTTACTTACGGATTTGATAAATTTTAGCATTATAGGACTATTCTGATTTTTCTAATTCTTAGATTTATTTTTTAAGATTTGTGCATTTCATTGTATATGTTTTTAAAGAATTTATTTTTAGAGCAGGAATTTTAACAGGGTTGAGAGGACCATCAGAGATTTCCCATGTACTGCCTGTCTCCACATGTGCACAGCCTCCCCCATCACCAATATCACTCACCAGAATGGTACATTTATTACCAAGTATAAACCTACATTGACACATCATCATTACCCAAATCCATAGTTTACCTTAGGATTCACTGTTGGTATACTCTCTGTGGGATTGGATATATGTGTAATGACATACATCCATCGTTATAATATCCTAGAGAGTATTTTCACTGCCCTAAAGATCCCCTCTGCTCTATCCATTCTTTCCCCTCCCCCTCATCCCTAGCAACCATGACTTTTTAAATGTCTCCCTAGGTGTGCCTTTTTTGGAATGTCATATAGTTGGAATCATTCAATATGTAACCTTTTCGAATTGGCCTTTCACTTAGTAATAGGCACTTAAGGTTCTCTTCATGGCTTGATGGACCATTTCTTTTTAGCACTCAGTAATATTCCTATGTTTGGATGTGCCACAGTTTATCCATTCACCTACTGAAGGACATCTTGGTTTCTTTCAATTTTTGACCATTATGAATAAAGCTGTCATAAACATCTGTGTGCAGGTTTTTGTGTTGACATAAATCTTCAGCTTTTTGGGGGTAAATACCAAGGAGCATGATTGCTGAATTACATGGTAAAAGTATGTTTAGTTTTGTAAGAAACTGCTAAACTGTCTTCCAAAGTTCTTGTACCACTTTGCATTCCCACCAGCAACCAGCAAGAGTGTCTATAGCTCTAAATCCTTGCCAACATTTGGTTTGGTCAGTGTTCCAGATTTGGGCTATTCCAATAGGTGTGGAGTTGTATCTTATTGTTTTAATTTGCATTTCTTCAACGACCTATAGTATGGAGCATCTTTTCATATATTCATTTGCCATATATTCATTTGTTCTTTGGTGAGGTGTCTATTGAGTTCTTTGGCCCATTTTTTACTCTGGCTGTTTTTATTATTGTTTTAAGAGTTCTTTGTATATTTTGATTGATAGTTCTTTATCAGATGCATCTTTTGCAAATATTTTCTCCCAATCTGTGGCTTGTCTTTTCATTCTCTTGAGTTGTCTTTTTCAGAGAAGTAGTTTTAAATTTTAATAAAGTCCAGCTTATCAATTATTTCTTTCATGGATCATGCATTTGGTGTTGTATCAAAAAAGACATCATCGCACTCAAGATCCTAAAGGTTTTCTTCCGTGTTACCTTCTAGGAGTTTTATAGTTTCACATTTTATATTTTGGTCTGTGATCCATTTTGAGTTAATTTTTGTGAAGAGTGTGTGTGTGTGTCCAGGGTTTTTTGTTTGTTTGTTTGTTTGCATGTAGATGTCTAGTTGTTCCAGCACCATTTGTTGAAGAGACTATCTTTGCTCCATTCTATTATCTTTGCTTCTTTGTCAAAGATCAGTTGACTATATTCATGGGAGTTCTTTTCTATTCCTGAGGTCTCTATTCTGTTGCCCTGACCGATTTGTGTATTCTTTCAGTACTTCACTGTCTTGATTACTATAGCTTTATAGTAAGTCATGAAGTTGGTTAGCCTCAGTCCATCAACTTTGTTCTTCTTCTACATTGTGTTGGTTATTCTGGTTTTTTTTTTTTTGTTTTTGTTTTTGTTTTTGTTTTTTTGCCTTTCCATATAAACTTTGGAATGAGTTTGCCAAAATCCATAAAATACTTGCAGGGATTTTGATTGGGAATTGAATCTATAGATCAAGTTGTGAAGAATGGACATTTTTGACATACTAAGCTTTCCTATCAATGAACATAGAATATCTCTCCATTTATTTAGTATTTTTATTTCATTCATCAGAGTTTTGTAGTTTTTCTCATATAGATGTGTATATTTTGTGGGTGCCAATATAAATGATATTTTGTTTTTAATTTAAAATTCCACGTGTTCATTACTGGTATGTAGGAAAGCAATTGACATTTTTATATTAACCTTGTATCCTGCAGCCTTACTATAATCACTTATTTGTTTTAGGAGGGTTTTTTTGGTCAATTCTTTGACATTTTCTACATAGATAATCGTGCCATCTGTGAACAAGGACAGTTTTATATCTTGCTTCCCAATCTATGTACCTTTTATTTCATTTCTTGCCTTATTGCATTAGCAAGGATTGTCAGTATGATGCATTAGCAAGGATGTCAGTTGAAAAGGAATGGTGAGTATTTCATTATATTATCAACAGTATCTTCTTAGGATCTTTTTTTATAATATTATTTTATAATCTCTTTAATATTTTGTGATGTTATTTGTGCCTTTCTCTTGATCTGTTTTATGGAGAATATTATCAGATGTTTTGATTTTTGATTTTTGTAATGAAACAATTTTGGTCTTATCAATCCTTTTTATTGTATATTTGTTTTCTATTTTCTTAACTTCGATTCTTATCTTTTACGTTCCTTTTACTATAATTAGGTTTATTTTACTGTTTTATGGCTAACTTAGTGAGGTGAATGTTTAGCTTATCAACTTCATCTTTTCTTCTTTTGTAATGAATAGTGTACATTTCCCTCTGAGAATGTGCATAGCTGTATTCCACATTAGTTTATCATTAGTTAATCAGATAATAAGTATAATTATTAATTCACACAGATGTGGAGATTTTCTAATTTTATTGTTGTTGATGATTTCAAGCTTAGTAGAATTGCGTCACAGAACATATTCTGATCATTTCAGTCCTATGCAATTGGTTGAGTTTTTCTTGATGGCTCAGCATATGATTAATTTTTAACAATGCATAATATGTGCCTTAGAAGGTGTAATTTTGTAGTTGTTGGGTACTGTTATTCACAAGTCAATTACTTATAATCTATTAATCATGTTGTTCAGATCTTCTAAGTGTTTACTGATCTTCTTTACTCCTACCATTTAGTGAGAAGATTGTGATTATGTTTCCCACTGATTATTGACTTTTCTGTTTCTCCTTGTAGTTCTATGTTTTTTTTTCTATATTTTGAGATTATGATATTAGGTAAATACAAATTAAGAATGGCTTAAGATGGTTGACCCTTTCATATGACATTTCCCACTTTGCCTCTAGTTATGGGTTTTATTTACTTTATCTTGTATTAGTATAATTTAATCAGCCTTTTTGTTTTATAATTCCATGTTGTATCTTTTCCATCCTTTTATTTTCAACTTTTTGTTTCTTATTTTGGGATGTATTATTTGTAATCATCATAGAGTAAATTTTAAAAGTTCAATATGACCACTTTTGTCTTTTAATAGGAGCATATAATATAATCACTGATGGACTTGTGTTTAAATATCCCATTTTATATCTGCTTTCAATTTACTTAACCTTCTATATATTCCTGTTTTCTTTCTTTCTTGCCTTGTGTTTTGATACATTATTTCTTAATAATGTATTCTTGTCCCCCTTCCCCGTCACATCACCTTGATAGCTGTACAATTACTATTCTTTCAGTGCTTATCCTGAAGTATACAATATGTATCTTTAAATTATCAGAGACTAATATTTTTAAATTCTTTTTATCCATTTTCTTGATGTTAGAATGGTCTTAAAATACTTTAATTCCATTTACTCCTCTGTCAATTTTTATGCTATTTTTTTGTCTTGTATCTCAATTCTGTGTACTACTATTTTGCCTTTCTGTGTTTCATGTTTGTTATTTTCTTCTTTTTTTACTTTCAAAAACAGAAAAATAGACCCTCTCTTTATAAAACCTTTATTCCTATTGAGGAGACAGTCAGAATACACATAAACAACTAAAATGTATACTATGTCAGGGAGTGATAAATATTTCAGAGAAAAAGCAGGGGAGGAGGATATGGAATCTCGGGAAGCAGGGATAGAATTTTAAATGAGGGTAATTAAGGCAGACCTCCTTAGACAACTGAGGTTTGAGCAAAGACCTATAGGAACTGTGAGGATAAGCCATGAAGAATTCTGGTAGTAGAGCATTTCCAGGCACGGGGAATTGTATGTGGAAAGCTCTCAGGCAGAATTGTACCTGCCATGTTCTAAGATCAACCAGGAGGCTGGTGTGGCTGGAGTTAAATGAGTGTGGGAGGGTAGAAGTGGATGATGAGAGGGGGTAGTGATGTTCTTATAATGAGGTAGTGAGGTGGGAGTCAAGTCATGTCTCTAGGGCCTTGTAGAAAAATTTTTGGCTTATGATTATAACATAAAACCCAGTTTAAAAGAAGTGATGGTAGTCGAATGCAAAACACAACTATTTTCTTATTTTTTCTTATTTTTTTTCTTTCTTTTTTTCTTTTTACATTTTTAAAAAGGTCTTATTATATGCCAGGTACTGTATTAAGCACCTTACCTGCAGAATTTTATTTTATATTCAATGTAAGAAGAAAGTAGTTTCACACAGGTTAATTACCCAAGCTCACAGCTTATATGCAGCAATGCTAAAAGTCAAGGCCATGTGGTTTCTTAACCATAATTCTATGTTTCTTGGACTCTGATTGTTTAATTACAGAAAATTTACCAGTTCATCTGGAGAGAGCTAGTTCTGAATTCTGTGGATGGGCTTTCCCACTTCCTCTTCTTTCAGTACACACAATATTAGCAAATGATCCCAAGAGACTCCATTAGTTTGCCATGTGGGTCATTTAACCTGTTCTTTGTTTTAATGACACACACTGCACATTTGATTCTGAGCCATTTTCTTTTAGCTATTGCCGGTACACAAGAATGGACAAAGACACCATGGGTGGAAAAATTCTAATTAAACATAATTACTGAAAAGAAACCATGTCCTATAGAGGACATTGGTATGAGTTATTTTAACTTACTGTAAGGTCTTCCATCTACATCTGAGTGACAGTTATGTTCCTTTTTCACTTTTAGTAATATAAAAGAAAAAATTAAATGGATTCACTATGCAAGAAAACTTGTACTTGAAATAATCCAATGTTGTATGTCACAAATGAGTAGCATAGGCATTCTTCAGCTGATCATCTCTGAGAGAGGGGTGTTGGGTAACCCAGTCCCCGTGGAACAATCAGGAGGTTGGGCAGTTCATTTTATTTTGTACACAATTTTGCTAGAATGCTGAAGATTTATTGATGTAAGGTAAAATATTAGCTGGCAGGGAAAAATAAGCTTGTGAATGAATGTGATTAGAACAGCTGGAATGAATTGCAGTGTTTGCAACATCAATGGAATTAGTAGACCTTAAAATATTCAGGGAATCAATTAAACGTCTTCTTTGGCATTCAAAAAATGTGTGTTCATGTGCTTAACTTTAAAATGAGCACCGGGAGAAGAAATGGCCAAACCTTCTGTCAGAAAAGCGTTTAAAGATTCCAAGGGCGTCTGACTGTTTCTGGGCCCAGCCAGCTTCTGAAGGAAGCCCTGGTGGGCTGAATGGCAGGCATCTTGGAACACAGGCTCCAGACTTTGCTTCCAAGAATTAAACAAGAGAAGCACGTGAGAGCAATTGAAATGGGTGTCCTGGCCACACTCCCTGAAGGTTCTGCAACCTCGTTAACCTTTGAGAAGAGCACAGCTTCCAACCAGGATGAAAGATTAAAAAGAAGGTGATCGTTTCTTAAATGTGTTCTTTCTCATGGTCACCCCAAGGACCTTGAAAAGTTTCAAGCCAGAAGTTTTGAGCTGAATAATCTTGTATAAAAGTTCTTGGGAAGAATTAATTGGACAGCATAGTGTATAAGCAACTGAACACAGATATTATCTAACATTCCCCAAACTAGATTAATTAACCTCCATTTCCCCACACTTACAAACAAGCTAGATAGGCTCTTTAAAGCTATGCTTTTATGCGTTTACCTCCAGGGAAGAGCCAAGGGAAGCATCCATTGTCCTTATAATTGTTCTACAATCCAAAGTTGAAAGTTTCTCTTCAAATTAATGTAAAAGGTAATAAAGCTGGGGGGATTATTTAGTTTAGGCTATGATTGTCTAAGACATCCATTTTAATTTGGGGGATACATTCATGCCCTATTTCATGTCTAAGTCTAAAAGATGTGTACTCGTTGACAGGTTAACTGTATCCTACACAATTTCTGTGATTTTTTTCCCCTTCATCCTATCAGGAGGAAGCTGGGCAGTGTCAGAAATCCTGCAAACCACAATTACTGGCTTTGTGAAGATGACTTCAGGATTTCTGAACCTGAAAACTTACTGGTTTCTTTTGCCCGTATGGCTCCAAGTTTCAGTGTTACCCCTAGACCCAAGTAGTCAGGGTCCTGCCTTGGTCCCAAGTACTTATGGACATCTTCTGGTTGCTCTTACTGGAGACAGGAGACAGTGGGGAGATGTCCAAGGGATGTGCCCACCCAGTGCCTCGCTCCTCTTCTAGACCATGCTCTGGGGAACTCAAAATTCCTGCTTAAACCCGTGAGCTGGCTTTCAAGGAAACAGTTTGTCCTCAAGAGAGTAGCCTGTGGTGCCATGGAGGGTGTGCGTACGCAGAGATCTAAGGGGTTGACAGTGGGGGGAGAGTGAGCACAAGGGGGAAGAGTAAATGGAGCTTAGACACGCAGGATGCACCCAGGCCTCTAGGAGGGCCAAATGATGAGGGATGGGACGACTGAGGCTTGCCACACAGTTAGGGAGCCTCTATTGGTACTGGCCGTGCTACGCTGCTGCCACTGGCCATGGTCACGGCCACATGAGAAGAGCTGTCTGTGCCTTGGGTCCCTTAAAAAAGGCCCTGAAGACACAATTCACCTTGTCACCAATATACTCCAGTTGGTTTCTTCAGAAACTGAAGTAGCCAGTTGGCATTTTGCTGCAAACATCATCAGAGGCAACAGGTGTAATTGCACTATTTATTCTACCTTTGTTCTAGTCTCAGGAACTTACCTCCTATTTTAGCATCTCCTAAGGTTTCTATTTGGATATTCCTTTTCTGCCAATGCCCCCTTCTGTGATCCAGCCATTGTACATTACCTCTGTTCCCGCCACAACACCTATTCAGGTTTTTTTCTTGTGGTGTACCCCCAGTGATCTTCCACTTCGGCCCCACCCATGGCCGCTATTACATTTGCCTTAGTCTGTTCCATGAATGCTTGTGATGATAACAATTTCAGGCAGAAGGGGGGTGTCGTAGAATCCCACCATGTATATATATTTTTATGGGTAGCAGAGAGGAGAGAGAAGGGGAAAGTTCAGTATATATTCTGCAGTGGATACCTTGAAACAACAGAATCTTGAGGCTGCCTATTCTTCTAGGCTTTACGATATTTGTAAATTAACCATTTGAAGACCCTTAAGAAGAGAAATGCATTCCCTGTGTAGACCACTAAGGAGAGCGAATTATTATTATTTTTTTTTTTCAGACAAAAGGAAAGAGCATGTAAATATCTTAGCCATGACCTCAGATCCTGATCTGGGGACAGGAGGGATAGGCAGGTCGAAGGTAGGTTTAAATCCAACTAATTCAGAAAAAAAAAAAAAAAAAAAAAAAAAAAAAAAAGACAATTTGAGGCCAAGAAAGTACACACATTTGAGTAGTGAAAACAATACATTGAACTGTCATGGCATAAGAAGACCTCATTCTGTCTTTTATCACCTGTGTGACCTTGAGCGGTTTGCCAACTACTTTCACCTTTAGGTTCCTCGTTTGTACAACCGGCACAATATCTTCCCTGCTGCCTTACAGGGTGCTTATGAAGATGAAGTGAAACAATGACTCTGAAAACACTTTGTCCCCTGGAATGTGCCCCACGTTCCCTCCCAAGCTCAGCTGTGCCTAAGATCTGGACCTGGTCGAGGCTGGTACATGTGGTGATGTTTGTGTTCTTTGTTAGGGGTTTTCCACAAGCCACTCATGTCCCCGGTGCCTAAAAGTTTGTCAGCTAAATGAAAAGAAGGCAGGAAAATATTCTGTTTCTGTCACACAATCCTTTATCTCACTTTTTGTTTTATTTTGCAAATAGAGATCTACATATATTCTGGTGAGCCAACAACATCACACCAGCTCCTACTATGGGAAAGATAAACTCTGTGTCCCCCAAAGAGGCCTAGTGGTCTAGTGGCTGGGACAGCAACTTGGCCACACTGCAGCTGTGATGGGCCTTGGGCATCATATGACTTAGCTGTTTCCCTATTACCCTATTCTCTCAGCTATAAAATCAATATTTTAAATGACACAATTTCTAGGATTTCTTCCAGCTCTAGTTTCTAGGATTCTAAATCTAGCATACACACATGCTCAGGTCTTCTTTTTCTTTTTAAAATGATGAAATAAGTAAAAGCAAAGCCAACCAGAACCTAAATAATCAAAATAGTTAACTGAATAATTAAATACTTTACTTGCTCAACAGTTGTTTCTTGAGTATCACCTTTATGCCAGTCTAGGTACTGGGGACACCAGGGAAGAAGAGATACACACGATCCCTGCTCTTACAGACCTCACTCCATGGTAGGAAAGACAACAAAGAGGCAAGTAAGTGAATGAAGAAATGCTGAATATACATGTGTGCTGTAAAATGGGAAATGTTAGATTCACCAAATGAGCCATACATTCCCCTCTCCCAAATCCCCAGATTTCTGACCAAGGATCACCCTTTTAAGCAGATTCAGAGCATTTGGTTTTCCTGTGTGGAAACAAGGAAGGGAAAATAAATAGAAAGGGGCTTAGAGAATTCTGAGTCTTTGAAATCATTAACTCTTTCAGTTTTGGGTGGCAAAAATCTACACACAAAAATGAGCAACTCTTAGTCTTAGATGCAGCACTGAATAGATGAGGTTTGTCTGTGGGGAAAACACTAATATGGTCATCGACGTACAGTGGGTCACTCTTTAGGCATTCATTTGCATCTTGACTCAGTATATTCCTAGGAAAGAGGTCCCAAATGGGCTGGAGCTAATTTGAAAGCTTACGAAGCCTTATTAGCACAGTGAAACAAATGACTATATATTTAAAATTTAAAAAAATAGAGAAAAAACAATATGTACAATGCTAGTGAATAAAACAGAAAAGCTAAAAATAGGTAAGATGCTGTTTTGAATTTACTTTGAATGTCTGCCCTTAAAGTGGATCAGTCAAACCAGAGGGACATATGATGCTAAATTAGAGAGAGATGCCTTTGTGGGTGTTTTGAAGGGCTCAGCGGTCAGGTGCTGATCCCTAATTATGCCATAGTTCACTTCTAAATGTGTGGCTTTCCTTTCTCTTGATGTTATGATGTTGTGAACAGTACACTTAATGCTTCTGAGCTGTGACTATAGTGATTTTATTTGACTCATAAATGGAACAAAGTAAGGAAAAGAAAAAAAGGGCATGGAAATTTTCTGAAGTCACAGTGGAAGAGTTGAAGGAGAGCTGGGAAGAAGGAGAGGATCAAGGGAGAGAAAGGCACGTGGATACTTCGGAAAGAAGACCCGATACACAACTAGAAGATAGGAAGTCCTAGAGATCTAATGCACAAGCACTGTGATTATAGACAACAATATTGTATCGTAAACATCAAGCTTGCTAAGAGACTGGAAGTTAATTATTCCCACCACAAAAAAGAAATGATAATTATGTGATGATAGAGGTGTTAGCCAATGCTCCAAAGACAGTCATATTACAATATCGAAATGTATCAAAGCAACATGTTGAATACCTTAAACTTACACAATGTTACCTGTCAATTATATTTCAATTAAAAAAAAAAGAAGACCTGTCTAAAATCCACCAAGTTGTAAGGAGTGAAAGGCAAGAAATGGGAGAGCGAAGAGAGGAGGTTGGGCAAATTAGGGTATTTATCTCATGGCCAGGATCGAGGAAAAACCCGAAAACTGCAACTGGGTTCGGGGGAAGCAGTGTGAGTAGGGAATGGTGCTTGGTGCTGGTGACAGGTTCCAACCTACAAATTTATGTCGGGATCTTTGTAAATCAGATATTGGTGTGCTAGATTGTGCCTATTTTTCGAACATTTGCCTTGGACCTACCAGTGTTTTAGCCACGCTACGTTTTCTTTCAAGACAAGCTTAATGCTGTTGTTTGTCATTCAGCAAATGTACTGTCAGGTGTGGGTGACTCGCTGACATTTAGCACCAACTACGATCTATTTTCCTCACTAAATGCTGAATTAGAGGTTTTATGCATATAATATGGATTTAAGGAATGTCCCTGCAGAGGTTAATGTGCTTAAAGGTCAATGCAGTGGGGTGTGTTTTGGAAGAACGTAGTATAAAGCATTTAAAAAATATGGATTTGACAGGTCTTTTGCAAGCTTTATTGTCTAAATCGTAATGCTTACTTTCTGTGAGATTAGTATGCCCACAAAAGAAATCATTACTGGTACTTTGACGGACAGAGTTGTTTCCGAAGGTCCTGGAACGCTAAGAGTACAATATGCATGGGCAGCAGTGAAGCTATAACTCAGCCTTGTGTGATTATGATGTTTAAGTAGAAAGCAAGATTCAGGGAAAGTGTTTTGCAACAATGTCCTCTCCAAATAACAGAGTATTTACTGGTTCACCAAGAAAACGCCAGTGTTCAAAAGGACGGTGGGTGTCACAAGCAATTAGTGTGTCTACGAAGGCTCTTCTGCAATTCCCAGAGAAGACAGGAAAATGTTATATAGAATGTGAAATGTAGGGGTCATTTCAAAAGTAATGGATACCGACACAGAGCTACAAACAATTGTAAGGTTTACACATCACTCAAAGAAATTGGATTAGAGCCAGAGAAAAAGATGTTTTATATTACAGTTTAAAAAAAAAAAATCTTGAGGGCATTTGGTACAAGACAGAATAATATCTACCTTCTTTTGAAATGCAATGTACATGGAGGCAAAGGGTTCTATATCATTTTTTGAGGTAAAATGTTACCATTTTGAGCATATTTCTTTCCAGAAGACTTCACACTAACAATAGCCTGCATGTATTAAAATAGTTGACAAGTGGCATGTAAACGAAGTACCTAAATCCTAGTATTCAAACTGTTTCTATCTCCTGCTGAAAGAGTCGCTCCTTTGATGATTCTCAGCCTTTGTCTAAATTCTCAAATAGGAGCAGGCTGCCATTTGCTTTTCTTGGGCGCACATTTAACCAGTCTAGTGTTCTGACTCAGTCTCCGGATCATATTGGTGGCGCTGGTTGGCTTGGGAGAGTGTCTGACTCTCTGAGGCAGGGCTCTGGTAGTCAGCAAGAAAGTTACCTCCCTATATGTGGACATTGTAATGTTTTGAGTAGTGGCTTCCAAAAGATATTTTTATGTCCTAATTCGTGAGATCTGTGAGATATTACCTTATTTGGAAGAAGGGTCATTGCAGATGTAAGTAAGTTACTGATCTTGAGATGAAGAGATCATCTTGGATTATCTGGGTAGGACCTAAGTCCAGTGACAAATATCCTTACGAGACAAGGGCAGAGGGAGACTTGAGATAATAGGAGAAAAGACGTAGAGTCTGGGACAGTGATTAGACATAAAAGAGACTGGAATGATGTGTCACAAATCCAGGAAGTCAAGAAATACCAGCAGCCATCAGAAGCCAGAAAAGGCAAGGAAGGATTTTTCCTCCGAGACTTCCAAGGGAGTGTGGCTTTGATTTTGAACTTTTGGCTGGAGGAACTGTGAGAAAATGATTTTTATTTTTTAAGACACCCAGTTTGTGGCAATTTGTTACAGCAGCGATGGAAGACTTACACAGCAACCGTGAACTTCTGTGGTTCCTACACACCGAAGTAAAAACAGGGTGCCATGTGGGACATGGTCTAACTTACTCATCCTTTGTCCTTCTGCACTCGTATGAGATGATAATGACCGACGGGGAGGAGACAACAAAGGTGGGGAAAGTAGTTCTAAACTCCAAACCCCAGATTGTAAATGTATCGTTAGTTTTTTGGTTTTGGTTTTTTTTAAGTAGGCTCCACATCTAGCCTGGAGCCCAGCTCGGGGCTTGAACTCACAACCCTGAGATCAAGACCTGAGCTGAGATCAAGAGTCGGACGCTTAACCAACTGAGCCACCCAGGCCTCCCAAGATATCTTTAGTTTAGAGGTGAGGAAAGATAGGAACTGTTTGTATCAGCATGCTTCCCACAGTATCTTTCTGCTTCCTTTGTACTTGCCTCCTGTCTGCCATTATGGCCTTGGGAGCAGGAGAGCAGGTGAGAAACAGGAATAGGAAAGAATTAAAAGGGAGTAAGGAGTAAACTGAACGTAGTGAGGACTCTTCTCTGATAAGAATGTATAATTATGGTATACAGATGAAGAAATCTTGAAAACAAATGCAAATTTAAAAAAAACAAATAGTCACAAACCCAGGATAGATTTTAACAATGAAAGAATTAATGTGGCTTTTGCACCTTAACATTTGATGAAGTACATAGATTATACCACCAAATTAAGAGATAAAATATTTTTCTGTCTTGCCAAGTTGCTGCATAAAGATTCACAACTATGACTATACATAATATCATTTGATTTTGGACAGATTATTTTTTCTATCTGGAACAGTTTGGAATATATTATTTTGACCCTTATTGAAGTCAGAGACTTTGTTCTTGGTCCCTAGTTGTCTGTTATCATTCTCTCTCTCTCTTTTTTTCTCTGTAGCCATACCTTTCAGGTAGGGTTCCTCAGGGTTCCCTTAAAGGGAATGAGCCTCTTGAACTTATTTCTAGGTCTCCTCAGTGAATTTAATTTAGGATGTTAGTTTAACCTATTAACTTGTCTCTTTCTTAACTAGTGCATTTTAGCTTTTGGCCCCATGGATTTAAGTAGATTACATCTTGATGTGTTATTAGGGAATTTGACTTCACAGGCTTCATAAAATAGCAGCTCTGGCCTCTAAAGGCTAAAGTAATGGAGGTTCCTCTAAGTGAAAAGAATTACACATGTAGACAGCCCTGTGGGCTCACTTGAGCTGCCTTGTGTCCGTGAGGGGCCATGAGGGGACTGGGAAAGTTTGAGGCTGCATCAAGGTAATCGCTCTGACAGTGGCTACTTGTGAGGAAGCGTCTGTCATCTTCTTTGGGTTAATAGTAAGGCAGTCTGTCAATGTGAAAATGGATTCAATTTGCTTCAGTTCTAACAGTCGTAGGGATACTTTGCTGAGTCAGTACACTGCAAATGGCTTTGTGGAATGCCCTCATGGAGACACAAAGATGCCCCAGAAGATGTCTGCTCTAGCAGCTCAACTCTGCCATTGCTTCAGCCTGGATCATAAGGTCTTACTGATGAACTGTCTACTGTTTTTCTTTTTCTACTGTGTTCCTCTATGCGCCTGCCACACTGACCAAACTTAGCCATTCCGCACTGATGTGGGGCCCTTGGGACTTTGTCAGGGATACCTGTCCCCTCATCCCTGCCTAACTAAGATCCTAGTCATCTCAAGCCTAACTCAGACCTCCCAAACACAGTTACCCCTCCTTCTTCTGCAGCCATGCATGTCACACTGCCCGAGCCTCGCTCTGGGGCCCTCTCTCATTTGTCCCATTTCACAGCTGATCCTTTTTCTGACTGTACCCCACTGGAATATCACTTCCTGGGAACTTGTGTCCTCTCTCTGTGACTCATAGTAACCGATAGGGGACCTTTTCTCCTGTAACTGGTCTATAAACATTTTTTTTTTTTAATGAACAAAAAAATGCTAGAGAAATAGATGATTTGGGCAGTTACAAAATAGTTTTTATTTCTCAGAGTTGCTGAAGAACCCTGAATGAACGGTTAGTTGCCTGAAATACCCAGAAATCAGGTCAACATTTGAGGATCAAGAAAGCAATTCATTATTCCATAAATATATAGACAAAACTATTGGAATTAGCTCAGGATTTACCTCGTGTAAGTTACTTTACACGGGAAAACAAAGATCATTGCTGCCAGGCTCTTCATCGTTTCCCGTGTCTTGCTTGGGTGTGGCCACAACCTCCTGGTTGGTCTCTATCCTCCCCGGGCATTTCCTCCAAACCACAGTCTTCACAGAGGAATATTTATAAAATGGAAAGCTGACCCTGCCTTGATCCTGCTCTCAGGATGACGTCCAGACACTGTGGCCTGTCATGTCAGGCCTTTGATGACCTTCCCCTGCTCGCCTTTCTAGTCGTGTCTCTATAGATTTTTCAGCTCGCCTTTCAGATTCGTTGCTTATTCTCTGATCCCATGCTGTCTTATTCCTGTGTTCCTGTGGTTTTTTTCCTGGAATTTTCTCCCTCTTTTCATCTTTCAGAATAACTCCTTTCTTATCCTTTCAGAATCGGTTTAAGCAAAATCTTCAGGCTGAGTGTTCTCCGTGTGCACTGCTATCAGAACTCGTTTTAGCAGGGCATTTCCTACCACTGTCCTCATAATTGAGGACCTACCTTTTGTCTTTTTCCCCATCGAGCACCGGGATCGGGTCTTGCTCACAAGTCTGGAGCTGTGGGAATTCTTAGCACAGAGGAGCAGTTTTAGATGATGATCCCTGGGAAGGACACGTAGACTGAAAAGAGCATTAGGCTGAGGAAGGAGACCCAAGGAAGACCAGTTTTTACAGAGTTAGCAGAGGTAAAGTACCCACCAAAGGAGACTAGAGAGGAAGAGGAGAATCAGAAGAGACCTGCATTTGGCATCGAAGGAAGGAAAACGTTTCATATTGAAAGAAAGTTCAGCTGTGTGAAATACTGTCAAGAGGTCAAGTTAAGTAAACGTGAAGGGTATTCGTTGGATTGGGTGCCTCGGAGTTCTCTGGCGGCGTGTGTCGTCCATCACGGGCTGTTTCTAGGGTTTAGCATGGCGTAAGCACTGTTACATCTAGCAGAACGTATCATTTTGACTTGAGATTTTGTAATGCCTAGGTTGGCATATCTCCTATACTTTTGCCATGAGGGACCTAGTCTGGGCTCTCAGCACAAAGAGATTATTTGGCCAAAGCTGAAGAAGGAGGTTCCGCTTCTGTGCTTTTGGATATGGTTGTAATCCTAGCTTCTGTTGTACGCAATGATCTTAAACACTTCCGCAGATTCTCAAACCTCAGCTGCTTGCCAGGCCCTCAGCTGCCACCGAGACAGATTGGTTGGGCCTTCCTGCGTCTGTGCAGTTTTTGCTGCCTGAGGCTGGGGGCTCTGGCTCCCCTGGCCGCTTCAGGCCTCGGTGCAGCAGGACACCGCAGTACTGGGTGGGATAGGCTTCGTCAGCAGCCTCTGAGGAAGCTGGGGAACGTGACTCGGAATCTGGGGGAAGAACTCCCTGTGTAATGAATGTGGGAGACGAGAGAGGGGAAGCAGCCGTGCAGCTCCGTTTCCCCTCCTTCCTCCTTGAACGGACTGCTTAGCGCAGCTTCGAGGCACAGCCTGCCTGGAGACATCCCAGGTGGCTGAGTAGCTGCACCTGCTGAGCGGCCAGCTGTGTGTCTTTGAGGCTTATGGTGCAGCAGCGGCCAGTGCGGTGACACGCTGTGGCCCTGTAACCTTCCTTGTCACGCTTCTCCTTTCATTAACTCCCCCTGCCTCACGACCCCACCTTTCAAATTCGGCTCCCTTGTCCAGGCTCTGTTTTCCGTGGAGCCCAGGCTGAGACATTTCTTTGTCTCCGTGCCCACTTAGGATGCTGGTGATTGTGACAATACCAACAGCAAAGCCTCGACTTTTCTAGTCAATAGCTGACCTGTCCTCTTCGTCCTAACTCCATGGCAATTGATAGAGCGAGGATGTCACATGATTTGAACAGCGTGAATAATTGGCCGGGATTCATTTCGACTAGTATCCTGCCTCTTGTGCAAAAGTCAGAAAACTGACCTGAATAAAGAAATTGCTTACTTGGGGGATGAACCCAGGATCCACATGTCAGCTCATCACTAGGGCACCAGGCTCTGACTTACTTTTCCTGGCTGTATACATCAGGAGAAGGGCGCTGGTCAAACGTTGGGAAGATGATTTTGTCAAGACTGCATCAAACTGCCGAGTCCCCTGTCAGCTGGGTCCCATCTGCACAGATGTGAAATTGTATTCCTGTTGAAACAGGGGTCCTTTAGGTTAAAAGTAATAAATATTCTCTTACTCAATTGAGAGGTTGTTAGGATTGTTACCTAGGCTTTTGGCAAAACCCTCAAGGGGAAAAGTGAATCCATATTTTCTGGAGGAGAGGAGTAACTTAAGTTCTGGAATCTGGAGCAAATCTCTTAGCAGCTGGGCAAGAGCTGGGGGAGGAGGGGGAGATTCTGAATAGCTATCCTTGTATAGGGCCATAGATGGAAGGGAAAAAATGAAATTAGGAAGTGCCAAATTCTCTTTCTAGGAGTTTGGTTATGGAAGGGTACATAGGATGGTTGTTAGTGGAGGAAGCTAGGTGAAGGCTTTTACTTTTTTGCACCCTTTCAACATTGGGTTGACTTTTGTCTGTCTGCATACTGCGGGGAAGGAACCGTCTGTTGAGTCAGAGTGTGGCCACAAAGAGAAAATGTCTCCCTTGTCAGCCAGATGACTCTTGGGCTCTCCTGTGGGTTCTGCAGTGTTAGGGTCTCTTTTGCTGTCTGGGCCTCAATTTCCTTTGTAAAGTGAGGACACTACACTAGGTGGTCTCCAAGGTTGTTTTGATGAATGGAAGTTTCCTGCCCATTCATTTTACTATGTAAGGCCTGTATTGACTTGTTCTCAGGTCCCCCTCTGGATTCCAGAGCAGGACTATGCATATTACTGATGACTTTTATTCTGATGTCAAGGTTACCATTCTGAAAACTCCACATGAGGGAAACATGAGGGTGGAATAGTAACAAAACATTTTTAAAAAAGAGTATTTTGATAGATTGGCTGCACAGATTTGGAAGTCCTGATATGCCCCAGGAAGATAGCTGAGGTGTGGATGGATAAAGATGAGGCCAACTCTAGGCAGACACAGAGACAAGGAGGGGAGAAGAGGAGGGAGGGGGAGGGAAAGAGGGAGGGGGAGGCTGAAGGAAAGGTAGGGAGGAAGGGGGAGAGAGACAGAGATAGAGACAGACAGACAGGAACTAATGCCTTTACCACGGAAACAAACATCAGCAACACTAGGTTTTGCTTGCTCCCAGATGGGCAAAGCTATGCTAACTCTCACCGGCCCTCTTTAAAATTCTGTCACATTTCCCTTTTGTCTCTCTGCAACTTGCTGGGAAAAATATGCATTAGAGCCTTGCAGCTTTTTCTTGGTTATTCTCATTCATCGTCCTGAACAGTTTTTGTGACTGTTGGCTGGTCAGTGCTGCAACAGCTAAGGACACAAACGAGAAAACCTCTCAAGTGGGGGAAAAGCACATGTGATTCGGGTGAGTGGAGGTGGTACGGCTACTGGCTTGATCATACTTGCGCGTACAACATACCAGGTCCTGCACCCCCAGCTGGTGCACCGCAGTGAATAAGACCAGTGGGGTCCCTGAGCTCAGGGAGCCCCCATCCCTGTGATGGGGGAAACAAAGGCAGAAGAAAAATTATTACATTTGCTTACTACCCACAGCCCATTGACAAGTCCTTGAAACAGGCAGAGTGACATTCCTCTAGGAACTCAGCTGCCTCAATGTTAATACTTTGCTAAGGGCAAAAGGCAGTCCTAGCCTGACACCCCCCCCCCAACCAGGATCCTGTAAGTCTACTTTAACATATAAAAATTCCTTTGGAAACTTCCTTTATCTCTAACCCCCCCCCCCAAGATACATGTTGGCAGTCATCCCCCAAAGATATGACCCACCCATATACATCTGAAGGGTCTCATGACTCAGGTTTTATTAGACGGTAATAAATGACCTTTTCCCAACAATAGCTAGCCCCCTCAAGGTCCTGGAAACCTTGCTTCCAAAATTCCTTAGAGACTTATGCTATCCCTAACCCCCTCCCAACTTAAGGGTATATAATGGGTCATTCCTTATGACCCCGGTGCAGCTCTTTCTACCCACAGGTCGTGTCCCCATGCTTTAATAAACCACCATTTTGCACCAAAGATGCCTCAAGAATTCTTTCTTGGTCATCGGCTCCGGACTCCACCCCACCTCACCTCATGGATATCCTACAACCTCATCACCCAGATCAGGCTTTCTCTTGGGGACCTGATTACATATTCTGTGTAAATGTTAAATCAGTCTTTCTCATTTTTCATGGATAATTTGGAAGCACGATGCAGATTTTCTTCATTCAAAAACCAAACATTTGTTGGGCACCTACTATGGACCAATGAACATTCCAGGTGTCAGGGATAAAATTAGAACAAGACAGACTCTGTTCTGCCTCCTTGGAGCTCATGCGCCAGGGTGGAAGACAGAGCTTGAACCCAGAATTACAACTGGCACGGTCAGCGTGGTGAGGACTGCAGAGTATTGAGGGGCGCGCACAGGGGTATTTAACCGGGAGGTCACGGAGCAGTTTGTGAAGGGGCCATGTTCAGGAGGATTAGAGCTCATTCTCCATGATGTGAGTCGGGCAAGTTTACTGCAGAATAAAATTTTAATCTCTCGTTTGACTCCCCTACTCTCACCTCGCAGAGATGCAGGCTCTCTTTGTGCAATCAGTGGCTGCTTGCTAGGGAGCCTCAACCTCATTTAAATGTTAATATAAGCAAAACATTATTAGGAAGGTAACTTTGATGCAAGTAAATAAATAAAGAGTTCTAAAGCCAAATACTAATTATTTAAAAATTACCTGTTCGATTATCTCTGCCACTTTTTTATGAATATGGATAGTTGAGAACTGAAAGATACTATTTCTAGTAGCTAATTGATCTCTTCCATAGACCAATGTAAGTTTTATTATTTGTGCTTGATTCTTAAAAGAGAGCTAACGTTTCCCCAGTTACTTCACTGTGTATCAAATTAACAATATCCTATGATGTTCTGTGAAAGCATTTCTTAAATTCTAGCTTGAGATGCTAATGACTCACTTTCTGCGACTGTCAGCTGGCTGACACTGTAATGGCCAGGGACACATGTCCCTGGGATAGATTGGGATAGATTGGGATAGATTGGGATAGATTGTCAAATGGGGGAAAGGTACCCATGATGGCAGGGCTATGAGCTCAACTAAAACCTGACACTTTGGACTAGCTTTGCCTTCCAAGAAGCAGCTAGAATAGGCAGAACAGTCATCACCTGATTCAATCGTGGACACTACAGAAAGGCTAAGGCCTTGGAAGTTTAGTAGCTAGGAATTGAGCATGAGGAAATCAAATCAGTTGAGTTATTTGCATTTTATGCCAAAATATGCATAAATTTTCAGAAAACATGCATATCACAGTTCACTGAAAAGAGTCAAAATATAGTCAGAATAGGGGTGACCTCAATGAGCCATCAAGTTCTTAGAAGGTGTTTCTATAACCTAGAAAACTATATCCTAAATTTCAAAGCTAATTTTTATCTTCTCCCCATCTAAACTGTAGATGTTTCTGGAATCACATCCAAAAGACTTTGTGGAACATGGTTCAGTCTGTGTCCCACCTCTTGGGTCCACTTTAAGAAAGAATTGGCTGGGTACCACCAAAGATGCATCTGAAGGAGATATAAACCAGATCTAAAGCTGAAGTCTAAGATTGTCCTGGGCTTTCAGAAGTTCTTGATTTGGGAATAATTTTAATCTTTTTGTGACTCTGATAAAAGCTGTGGATTCTTTCTCCAGAAAAAAGCACGTGTACATATATACATAAAATGTTGCTTAGTCTTTTTAGGACACTGTGGACCTAGGATCAAGAACCTTTGGCCAAGAGATAAAATAGACCCCAATAACTCTTATTTGGACTGGAATATTTTCACATTGAATCTTGTTTGGTATTGACCAAAGCTGTCTCAAATCTTACATGGAGAGTTCATGTTCACTTTGGTATTTGTAATTCCTGGTCACTTTTAGGTAGGTAATAAAAGTTCCTGTAGTCCCATTCAGTCCCAAACAGTATCAAATAAATTCATAATATATCAACTCTGGTGTTATAACAATTAAATAAAACCCACCTCTGATCTTGATTTAGCCTCTTTCCCCTCAAAATGTGGAACTGGAGCCTGGGTCTCCTTGAGACTAGAGGCCCAGAGTTTATCACCAGGCAAGGGTTTTGACTGTCTTCTTTTTTTCCCTCTGGATTCTAGCTTATTCTCTCTTATCTTGGCAACTAGGATTCCTGAGCCCCTGTAGTTGGAGCAAAGTAAAAAAGAAGAAGAGGGAGGGAGGCAGGAAAGATCCCATTGGAAGGTGCTGTTGTGAGCTGGCTTTTTATTTACAGGATTTAGTGGACTCCCTAAGAGTAAATCGAGGTAAATTTGGGGCAGGTTTGATGAATTACTACCCACTCTGGTTGAGGATCAATGAGCTCCATGAAGAAAAGGATACTGCCTGCTTAATGGAGCTGAGACCAGGGAATCATCACTAGTCACTTTAAGCATTTCTAGGTGGATAGGGAAAAACAAAAAAAAACAAAAAACCAAACATAATGAGGAGGACTCTAGGCTTTGGCAAAAGAAACTATGTCCAAACCCACCTTTTCCTCTACCAGTTGTGGAACCTTGATGAATCGTTTCTTATTTCAGCAGTTAGCTTTCTAATGAGAAAAATGAGCATAATAATAATCTCTTGTGGCCATATTGGATAATCAGATAATGTTTATAAGGTGTCTGACACTTAGTAGGCACTCGATGAATGATAACTATTAAGATTATTTTGAAAACATACCTCAAGTCCCTTTAGTGCAGAAGTTTATAAGCATGGACTTCCACGCCCTTTCTCAGCCTGTATCAAACATTCAGTGTGACCTCCAACACATTGACTGCTTTGAGAAGAAAAACAATATTCAAGCTGAGGTTATTTTTCTCTCCCACATGTGGTTTCTCGTAGTTCTACATGTGTGGCTTGGTTCTTGGATTCCATCAGGCATTATGCAATCTCCTGATGTTCCAAAGATGCTGTGTTGGAGAGAGAGGCACGTGTAAAACAGACACAAGTAACATAGAGTCAGACCCATTGGTGGTGGCGGGAGATGAGCTTGGCCAGATGTCCCCCAACCTCCCACAAGCTGTGACTCACAGGTGGCCCTCGGTGCCGTGTGCAGCGCTCAGGGGACAACCTGTTCTCCCAGCTGAATCCTCCATCGTGGTGAGGTCAGAGCCCAGATTTATGAGCTCCTGGCAAGGTAGAGAGCAGACGGAGAAAATTCCAACTTTAGCTTTTGTGAGGGAATCAGGAAGTACCTTTAGAAATTGTCACTGCCATTACTTCTTGGAGAGTTTTACTCTGAACCCTTTCTCCCATGTAGCTCCCCTCCTCTGCTGACTTTTTCAAAACCCTTCTGCCTCTCCACAATCTCGAATTACACCTATGGCCCAAACCCTTATCTTTGACACTGTTTGTTCTTGATATTTGTTGGAAACTACTTTTACCCATCCTTCGGGTTGGATCTGAAATTCCACATGGCCATGCATCCCTGTTGGCAGAATTCAGAATATGGGATTGCATGACTTAGAGAGCTTACAGGGGGAAGCTGTTTTAGTTTTCTCTTCCTTCAGTGGTCCTGACCATGGTCTTGTACCAAGTGAATTGCACTTCCGGGGTGTGCTTTGCCATGCTAACAGGAGTGCTGTGGTAGTGAACGATGTGTCCTGCTATGCATTTCTTTACCTTTGGTCCAGAAAAAAAGAAAGAGAGAAAGAAGGAGAGAAAGAGAAAGGGAGGATGGAAGGATGGAAGGATAGAAGGAGGGAAGGAAGGAAGGAAGGAAGGGAAAGGAAAATGTTTAGTGTGAGTTGTTTGTTTTTAAATTGAAAATAAATCAAGTATTCTAAATAGCCATGGAATGAAAAAAGGCTCAGATTGAGAAGTAGAACTCACTTGCCACAAAATTCAGACACATCCTCTAGAAATGGTCCTATTCCACTGCTGGCCTTGTTGGTGTATGCCTTCCCAGCCTCTGTTCTAGCCAACAGCTGCTGGCAGTTTTGCAATGAATTTCTCCTTTAATTAATCAATTGGGGTCCACGTGGAGGAGGTCTTTATTTACTGTGTCAAAATCTTGACAAAAGCATGCATGCAAGGGAATCAGGCATGCACAGAAAATCCAATTTCTTTTTGACTGTATTCAAATAGTAATCAGAAAGCTGTGTACAAGAAACAAACAACTGCCTTTGCATAGACAAGTAATGTGGCATTTCTTTAAAGGGGGGCATGCTTTGGTTACCAGAATAAACATAATAGTAATATAAAATCAGGAACAGAATAATATATTTAGGGAAGAGACACAAAGTTCATAAATCTAAGAACTGGAATAACTGAGAGTTGTCAAAGAATGAGAATTATGGAGGCGAGGAGGTTTCCCGTCCTGCCCCGATATAAGCGGGAACATAAGCAGAAAATGTGTCTTGTTCCAGAAGTGCTATTAACATGGGACGCTTGTGCTGACAGAATGTGAATGACAGTTGGGGAACAAGGAGGATATGAAGCCCACATCCTGACATACTGTAAGGCATGTGGAATGCAGGAGAATGAACACACTCATTTGAAAAGGCAGCAGGGGATGTGGTAGCCTCATGGAAAAGCCAGATTTCAGTGAAGAGGGGCAGGGAGGGAGAGGGGGGGTTCAGTGAGGGTTTCAGGATAGATGGGCTTCCAGAGGGAGCATCTGCACCACGGAATGCATTGTGCTATCGATGATTTTTCACATGCCAATATATGTGGCAATATATGTGTGTCAGTATGTATGTCGCCAATGTGTGTGTGTGTGTGTAATGTATTCTTACTAGTTTATCACTGTTATTTAAGAAAACAAAGTTTCCACAACCTCAAAACATTTGCTAAGGCTAGAAATTCTCTTTAACCAAGATAACTTTTTTTAAACCATAATATAACTGAATTAAAGCTAACAAACTGAAAAACAGTTACTGACTATGTACAAGACACTCTCCAGGTAAATATGTAGGTGAGAATTGTGAACAAAATGAAAGAAGGCGGTCAGGAAATCGTGGGACTTGTGGAGCATCTCTCTGGATTTCCGGGGCTTTGACAATCTCACGGTGTCCACTTTTTCCAAACCCCTCACCTCCAAAGTCAGTGATTACAGCAGGGCCCCTCTGGGGGCCCCTTCCTGCCATAGGGAGTCCGAGGGGGAGAAAAGGTGCAGACTCCTGCCCGGGTATTTAGGGTACAGCCTGGGTGGGTGGAGTTTTATCTCCCCCCCCCCTTCCTATATTGTTTCTCCCTCGTTAGAAATGACACTGCTGACAGCGTTCTTTCTCGGCAGTTTACATGCCACAGAATATGCTGAAGTTGTCTGGCAGCTTCCATGATGAGGGTAATCATCCTCGCAGACGCCAGCCCTCGCGCACCTGCACTTGGCTCGGGCGCGGCAGCGCGGGGCGGCAGCGGCGGCGGGTCCTCGCCCCGGCTCGGCACGGGCTGGACTGCGCACCGCCCGCCTGCGAGTGTGCTGTGAGGGACGTGGGCAGAAGGGGCGACACTGAGGCTGTTCTCACCCATGCGCTGCTGCCTGCTAACACCCTGGGCTCCCGGGAGTGCATGAAGGCTTCTTATATGAAGAGTAATGGTGCTGTCTCCCAGGGCACGGTGAGAAAACGCCGGCCACTTACTGTCCAGTGAGGTCGGACCAGAATCAGAGTCCCAGCTACATGGTAGGAAGCGACTGTCATGTGCGGGACTAACTCCTGTTTCTTGTGGAATGTTCTCAGAAACATCACCAAACATTTATCCCAAAGAGAGAGTGAGGGTGTTGTTTGAAACATGGAGACAGGGCATTAAATGTAACCAGTAGTTACTGAGTGGGTGGCGTGCCGTCTCATCCCAGGCACCGCTAGGGGAAAGACTAGTGTCCTCCGAGGAGCTGTCTGTGGGAGATGTTGTTTCAGAAAATATGTGCTCTAAGACTTAAGAGGCCGTTTTTTAGCTGAGCGACACAGATTGGATGCCAGATCTGGAAGGAAAGGTAGGATTTACATAGGGATGGAGAAAGAAGGATCGTGGGACAGCCATAGATTTTAAATTCTCTCCGGCTTCTATCAGATGTTGCAGTTAAGAACCAGTGTTAAGTCACAGGAGTCTCACCAAAATAGAATGGGAAGGTGTCCCCATAGAGTACATTCCTGTCCATGCAGCGACAACTCGGATGGCAGGAACAAATCTGAATTGGGAGAGAGAGAGGGAGAAGGGGAGAGAGAGAGAGAGACAGAGAGAGAGATTGGGGCAGGGGGCAGGGACTAATCACTCCAAAAGGGAGAAATTAAGTCCTGAAATTTTAAGAGTTGAGATGTTGTTTTTAGAAGGCTTAAAACGTGACAGCAGTGTTGACAGGTGTAATTTCACCTGCTTCACAACTGGAAAGAAGCTTAAAAAAGGAGGACCTGGACTGGACTTCAGCCAGAAAGAAAGAGGGTAAAGAAATGAGAAAATGAGTTCTATTGTGAATGGTACCATGTGTCCGCCCTCTTGGGTTCTAGGACTTTATTATTAAACTACCGATGTATTACTTTGTATTACTTAGAATTGCTCAAAGTTAACTTACCTACTCTATTGTCTTGTTCCAGTAAAGAATACTTTTCTCTATTAAAAACACTTAATGAATAGGCTGTCTGGTATAGAGCTACTGGTGTTCTGTGTGGGAAATTAAATTCTTAGGCCTCTGTTAAAGTAACGGGCACCTGCAATCGTTTGTGGCAGATGGGGAGGCATCCTCCCAGCCCCCTAGCTGCCATGTTTTACTTTTCCCCTCCCATTGCCCTACATCTAATGAGCTGTCCCATTTGAAAAATTCTGTCATATTTCACACCTTTCTCCTCCTCATTATGCTCATGGCAACTTTCCTGTCTCAACCATCCCTGCCTTTTACCTGGATATGAGCACATCCTCATTCATTCCAAACTCCATCATTTGAGCATTAAGGTGGGAGCTGGGATTTTAACTATGCATAAGACACAACCCCTGCTTTTATTTATTTATTTTAAAGCTTTATTTATTTATTAGAGAGAGAGAGAGCATATGGGGGACTGAGGGGCAGAGGGGGAGAGATTCTCAAGTGGACTCTGCACTGAGCGTGGAGCCCAACTCTCGATCTTACAACCCTGAGCCAAAATGAAGAGTCAGATGCTTAACCGGCTGTGTCACCCAGGCGCCCCAAACCCCTGCTTTTGAATTACTCTTAGTCTAGTAAAGGAGTGGGACAAACAAGCGGACAATGTAAGTACTATTTTAGACCAAAGAAGCTGAGATGTTTTCAACATACATATGAGGGCCCCCAGTCCAGGCAGGGGCTCAGGAGTGATTTTCTGGAGAAGAATGGAATGCCATGCTAATCGGAGAAAGCAGGGTGGGAAGGGAGCGACCCATGCAACATTTTGGAGGCATGAGTGAGCATGACACACTTAGGGAACTGGAGGAGTTCTGAATACCACACCCCTAGGAAAGGGTCGTAATGGTAAGGCAGTCGCTAGACAAGTAGATGGGACTGGGCCGTGTTGGTCATTCAGTTATTCATCCATTCATGGTTTTGAGCGTTTACTATGCACAAAGCAAGAGACTAAGCACAGTACGTTAAAGGAAGCTGAGACTAATTATAAGAATTTGCTGATGAGAAAGATTGCAGGTGAGGTTAGTGGGTGCTGGACGCAGGGAAGAGAAAGGGGTTGATGCCTGACTAATGTATCGGGCAGTGTCATCCTCACACCCCTGCCGTCCTAGGCCCCAGCTGCAGAACACAGTCTCAGTGATGGTCTGCAACTAAATGTCAGGTTAACTTTCCTTTCCTTGACTGAAAATATAAATGTAGGAAGGATGATGGGGCATTCAGCAGTGAGGAAATGAGTCAGGGACTAAGTAGAAGCAAGCTCGATGGTTGAGCAATTTTCTTAAACGATATATGAAAGGAGAATCTTGAAAAGGAATAGGGTTTGACTTGACTTTATATTCAGAACTTATAAAAATGCCGGGCAACGTGCACTCAGCAGAGCATTAGTGCATTAGGAGCCATAATCTAGTTGAGTTTCTAAAGTAACTCCAACCAAGAGATGAAAAATGAGGGTGTTCGATTTCTGCAGAATCAATTTTTGAAAAAAAAAAAAGTAGTGAATAATGGATGCAATAGAATGGAATAACTGAATAATACAATGGGAAGGAATTAGGAACAAAAAAGGGAAAAGAAATTGCTCAGAGATAATCTGATCCATGGCAAAGGGTTATAAACTACCATTTTTAGCAATAAAGATACTTTTGGGCCAGGGAAAAGAATAAGAAAAATAAAAAGTAATTTAAGATGAAAAAAAAAGAGAGTGAAACATGTGAAATATTAAACACTCAGGCCATGCAATATTGAAAAGACAGAACAAAATTAAAATAATATATAAACATTGACAGTTTCTACTTTTTTTTTTTTTTTAAGTCATGTTGCCTCAGCCTGGCCCCTAACTACTGACACCTTCCCTGTGGCCCTTGCTCAAAGCCCTTGGGGGAAACACTAAGAAGAGGTGGACTCCGTTTTATCTCCCTCTTCAGGCAACTCAGAGTTCACCCTTTCCCTCTGCACCCACTGCTCCGGCCACACAGTTGGATGAGTGCCAAGAGAGTGCTCACTCTGAAGATAGGGTGGCCGAGGTTCTGGAGACAAAATGATGAAGTGCATTCATGGAAAAATAACTCTAACAAAAGATGTGATTCTATTCTTCTGGAACCTGTGTTGCAGTGCCAACGAAGTCTCTTAACTCTTGGATCTTTACTCACAGAGGATTTCTCTAACTCAGTGGTCCTGGCCCAACGGCATCAGCATTACCTGGGAACTCATTGGAAAATGGAGATTTTTCAAGTCCCGTCCCAGACTTACTGATTCAGGGTGAGGCCTAGACATCTGAGATTTCTGATTTGGTTGTACATTCAACTGTGAGAACCCCGGTTCTATTTCTTGGCCCAGTTTGTGCTGACCATTCTTCCCCACTGAAGCCCAGAGCAGAGCTGGGCGCTTCACACATGTGTTCTTTCTTAATGCTCGGAACAACCTCATGGAGTGTTTCTTTGTTACTTGCCAGTTTACTGGAGACAGAACTGAGGCTCCATTTGAGAAAAACACCTGTCCAACATCTCCGTGAGCTTCAGTGTAAGAGCTGGAGTTTGGATCCAGGGCTGGCCAGTGCCAAAGTCTATGCTTCTTTCTCTACACCTTGTCATTTTCTCTGAGCACCACAACCTTTTCTTGGTTTGTTTTGTTTTTTAAGATTTTATTTATTTATTTAGAGCAGGGGAGGGGCAGAGGGAGAGAGAGAGAGAGAAACTCAAGCAGACTCTGCACTGAGCACAGAGCCTGACACGGGACTCCATCTCACGACCCCCCATCTCACGACCCCAAGATCATGACCTGAGCCGAAACCAAGAGTTGGAGGCTCAACCGACTGAGCCACCCAGCGCCCCACCACAACCTTTTGTCATTTAACTTTCCATTGTTCAGCCAACAGGTTCTTCCTCTTCTAAGTCTCCTGTGTTCCATCTCTGAGTGCACCTGCACGTGTCTGCTCCTTGTCGTGCTGCTTGCAGAGAGAGAAGGAGGTTTGTTTCCAAGGGTGACTCTTCCACTCTGCTCTTCTTCAAGATTCCTCTTCCTCCCTCATCTCTCTGCCATTTTCTACCTTTTCCTGTCCTTTATTTTCTCTTCATTAGCCCTTCTGGTCCCTTGTATCTCTTCCAAAAATTATTTATCTCTTGTCTCTTTTCTCTTTAACCATCAGACTCCCTTGTCTTCCCTTCTCATTTCACATTCTTTCACTGAGAATATCACCCAGTCCCAGGATTTTTCCTTGGATGAAATCGAAATCTGAGTTTCCAGTCCTGACCTCTTTCTCAAGCTCCAGACCCATGGATCAAGCTTCTTGCTGGACATCTTATCAACCTCAGCTCAGTGTGGCTAAAATGGATCTGATGGGTCCCTCCTCAGATCTGCCCAATTCTCCATCCTTTTTGCCAGGAGAGAAAACCTGTACTCTCCCCTCTTTTTCACATTCTGTATCCATTCGGTCCCTGTGACCTGCTAACTCTTCTTTAAAATATCTGCTAGATCTGGTCCTCTTAGTTACATGCCCTGACTAGATTACAAGCTCTTTGAGGGATGGACAGAATCTTATTTCCTTATGTCTCTAGACCTAGCTCATTGCTTTGATGTTATAGGTGCTCCAAGAATGTTAAGTAAGTATGTAGAGAAATTATGGGGACTAAGAAGGTAGCGATTTTTTTATTCTCATAGGAAAAGGAGAGAAATAGCAGACACTGTAAAGGTAAGTTAAAATAATTTATTGACAGCCAAGGTGACTGTTAAAATGCTTGCTGAATTACTAGTCCCAGAGGAACAAAATGAGGGAGACCTGAAAGACTTAACAAATAATGAATCAAAGGATGGTCCCTGTAGCCTCCTGTTAAGAGGCAGAGATATTTCAACATCTCAAGAATCAAGTACTACAATCTTTTATGAGACTAGAAAATCATTGTAGGTCTCATAAATTTCCCTCTCCTCATTGTTCCAAAGGCTTAATTTAGGATGAGTCACTCCATAAATCTAGACAAAGATGACTAATGATTATAATAACAATATCATAAATTATATAGTGCTTTTCCTCCAAAGGAAAACTGTATCTAATTTATTCTCACAATATTCTTCATTGGTTGTGAGGACCAGGGATCATTATCTCTAGTTTTTGGTGACCTGGGCATGGAGATGGGCCCATCCGTTCATCCTGATGGCCTGCCACTTCCTAATGCGGCATCTTCACCTCTAGCCAAGCTCACGTCAAGTGGATTATGACTCCTTCCTCACCTTCTTCAGACTCCACGCCTTTGCTTACTTTTCTTTCCTTCTGCTGGTCATATCACATTCCCAATCTTCTGTAATAAAATGTTGTAGCTTACTCATTATTTAACCCATTGCCCTAGAAACTCAGAGAACCTAGCCATAGGGGAATAAAAAAAGGTAGAAAGACAAAAACCAAACAAACAAAAAACTATGTAAAATGAATTTTAGGTCAGTTTTCTGATAATAATTTTAATACTAGTTAACTCCTTTCCCATAACAGATATTTAAAGTTACTACAATTGCAAGTTCCTTTTTGATATATTCTTTCAGATAGTGCTGTTAATGCCGATGAAACAGGAAATATGCGTGTTTTTAGTATCTTCTCAATCACTGTTTACTGAGTTATACAAGATGGATATTAAACACATAGTTATTTACTAGGTGACTTGGTTAAAGTCACAGATTCAGTAATGCTGTGATCACAGTGTTTGAGTCATTAAAATATGAATCCATATCTTTTGATCCTAGTTTATTATGTGGTCCATAAATGTATTGTAAAAATTTAAGCAGAACCTTACAATATTTTCCCTAGTAAAACCTTACTGATGACTTAATCTATGAACAATTACTTGAAGAATAATGCCTTGATTTTGAAAATTATTTCTTTATGAATTCTAATTGCTTTGCATGTATTATTTTAAATGACTTTGTAAGATGGTGATGAAAAGAGCAGTCCTAGTCTTGTCTCTCCCTTCATAGATGGAGTTGATAATACTCTTCATCCTTCCATTCATTTATTCCACCAATATTTGTTTATTGCCAGCTGTATGCCAAGAACTCTCCTGGGGGCTGAATATACGAACAAACCAAGCGGTCCTCCTCGAGGAGCTTAGAGCTTAAAACGAGATACAGACATGAAGCAAAGAGCCATAGAAAGGGATGCATGTCTGAAGAGTATAAGTGTTAGGAAGTAAAAGAATCAAGGGGGACACAAAGTCCAACGAAGAATCCAAGAAGGCCTCTTTGAGGAAGAGACGTTTGTTGTGGGTTGCAGGCTGGGAGTTAGGCGGAGTGGCACACGGAGGAGCAGCTCGTGTGATCGCCCAGCGTGGAGCTGAGCCCCTGAGCAGACCATGCGACGCTGATGGCGGGAGAGGGGAGAGGGTTACAAAAGGAGGCAGGGGAAGGGGGCGCAGGTGGACGAGCCGCCAGATGGTGTGCCGTCTTGTTGTCCGTGCTCAGCATTTGAGATGTTATTTTAAGTGCAAAGGGAAACTCTTGAAGGGTTTAAGCAGAATTAAATTTTTATTTCAAGAAGACCATGCTGGCCGCTTTGTGGGAGAGGTACAAGAGAGGAGGACCGATAGGAAGCTCTCAAGTATCAAGGCGCTCACTGTAAAGGTGGGCAGATTTAAAGTCTAGTTTAGAGTCAGACCAGTAGGACTTTGTGATGGTGTGGATGGAGCCAGGGTGAGGAGTGAGGGAGATTGAGATGCTCTAAGTCTCGGAGTCTCTGTCTGTTAGAGCCAGAAGGCAGCTCAGTGCTACCGAATTCAGCTCCCCATTTGAGAGCAAACAGAATTGAGGTTCCAAGAGGTGAGGTGATTTACACACACGAAGAGTTATTTTACTGCAGGTAAAGAAATGAATGTTCTTCAAGGTCAAAAGAATGAGCCAACGGAATTCAAATAATCTATTTATATTTAATTCTTATCTCTAAGGAAAATACCTGGAATAACTATTATGAGAAATTCGCCGTTTACTTTATAAATATTTGCAATGAGTCTAAGCATGTAGGTAACAGTTTCTAGTTCCTTCTCCTGTGTGTTTAAGTGACTCATCAGTTGGGAGAGATCTGGTCAGTTTCACAGGCTAATAACACTGTAAAATCATTCCTTGATACTCAGTCCGAGTTTTCTCTTGTCCAATGACAGATGTTATATTTTAGTTGGAAATATAAAAAAAACCAGTATTTCCCAATC
Source organism: Ursus maritimus (assembly GCF_017311325.1). Taxonomy (NCBI): domain Eukaryota; kingdom Metazoa; phylum Chordata; class Mammalia; order Carnivora; family Ursidae; genus Ursus; species Ursus maritimus. The sequence goes on along the minus strand of NW_024427107.1, from coordinate 39,330,062 downwards.
TGCACCTAAAAAGAAGATAGGGAGCTTTATTCTTTAGGTGAAGTATATGCATATATGCAAATTTTTATTTATTTATTTATTTAGTTTATTTTCACTGCTGCAGAAAGAATTGGCTGCTGAGAAATGAATTCCAGTCCTTAGCCCTGTTTGGGTGATGTGGCATATTCTTTGAAAGTTTGATTATTTGTTAAAATAAGTGATACTTGTTAATCAGTCTCTTAGGAGAATGAGGTTTATATTTAATGATAATAATTATGTTTTTAATAATGATAGTCAGTATATACAGAGCCAATCCCTACATGCCAGGCACCGTACCAGCACTGGTAAAATGCACTATTTGCCTTGAGTCAGACAGCTCATGGTGGCAGAGCTTAAGTTCAAGTCTGTCTGATTACAGAGCCCATGTTCAAAGCCATTCTTCTGTATATTCATTCATCCATTCAATAAATGGCAAGCAGTTGTGTGCCAGGACTGTTCCAGGAGCCGGGATATAGTAGTGACTAAAACAGACAAAAATCCCTGCTTTCATGAACTTATATTCTGTTTTGTGGTAGGAAGGGATAAAAATAAAGCATAACAAATAGGTAAAGTATATAATGTGCTAGGAAGTGATAACTGGCATGGAGAAAAATATATGTGGGTAAAAGGAGGTGTTGTACTTTCAAACAGAAGGGTTGGAGAGGGCATCATCAAGAAGGTAACATTTGAGCAAGGACTGAGCTCTTGTGACTATTGAAGGGAACAGCATTCTGAGCAGAGGGAATGGCAATGCAAAGCCTCTCCTTCACGAGGGGCCTGGCATGTTTGAGGACTGGCAGGGAGGCCGTTGTGGCAGCACTGGAGTAAGTGGGGAAGGGTATTGAGGGGCCAAAGTGGGGTTGGGGAGGGTAGTAACTACAGTCAGGGATGGAATGCCAGATTGTCCTGTAGGGTTTTTCAAGCCAAGGTACCTAAAAAAAATAATAAATCTTGTATAAGCATGCTGTTTGTCACTCTGTTACAAGGTAAGCCTTATCCACACTGTGCTGGATGTCTCCAGGAATTGATAAATGATAGTGGTTTGTGCTCTCTGGGAATGTCTGAGCCACTGAGGAAGGAGGATTGACTCGGAAGTCAGTTGCATGGCTGAACTTTTGGTAGTCAGAGTGGGATGGGTTTTATTCAACTTTGCAACTGATCTGTAAATCCATTTTTAGAGTGCTTTAGAGTAGTGTTTCTCAAACTTGAATGTGCATATTAATTACCTGGGGGATCATGTTAAAATGCAGGTTCTGATTCAGTGGGTCTGAGGTGGAGCCCATGAGGCTGCATTTCTAACAAGCTTCCCGGTGAAGTCAGTGCTGCCGGTCTGTGGTCCGTACCTTGAAAAATAGGGCTTTCGAGTTTGCAGAAGACTTTCCTATACATCCTCTCCTTTTAATTTGGCTCTTCGTCAAAACCCTGAGTTAATTGGTTCAGATTGTATCGTCTTCATTTACAAATGAAGAAATCAGAGTTCAGAGGGGTGCGATGACCTGGCGGAGGTTGTATGGCCAAACGACAGAGCCGTGACTTGAATTTAGTTCTCTGGCTTCTAGACAACAGCTGCCCTGATGGGTTTTAAGATCTAATACATAAAAGCAGGCTAATTAATGCTTTTGGCTGGTGCATGTGTGCACACGCGTGCATGCACATTCACACTCTCTTTCACACACACACACACACACACACACACACAATTGCGGGGGGAGGGGGAATGCTAAAACTTCTCTAAAGCTGCAGCTGCCCAGAGGCCCGCCTTGGCAGTGGTCTCTGGAAACGATCCAGTCGTCACAACATGCCCTGGAAATGTCTTCCCGTGTGCCTTCCTCCTGCGGGCTGCAGGCCCCCACCTCGGGTGGGAACAGTTTCTTCACATCCCTTTTGCACACGAGCTAAACTGCGTTTCATCTACCTCTGAGACAATCTGGTCCTGTGCTCTTGCCCGAGTCAGAAAGTTATTTACTATCAAGCTGGAACATACTGTTCTTCTCACCCAAGGACAGCACTGTTCTCCAAAATGAAGCCCGTCGCTCATACCGAGCTCCAGCTTTCTGGGACAGGCAGAATTCTTTGAAGCATTTCCAACCAAACCCTTGGAGAGGTAAACATATTTTTCAGCCGCAGGATTCCAGGTTAAAGAAGTGTGTCCCCCACTTGTTTACAAAGCATCGCAGCAGCTGTTCGGAGGCCTCCCCCCACCCCTGGACAGACAGGCATTTGGAAGAGGCACCAAGCCCTGCCAGCCAGTCTGCTCAGGCTCGGCCCTCTGGGAAGCGCGCGCCGTCACCAACTACCGGCGGCGCGGACAGCTCCGCGCAGCGACGGCACCGGGGACACGCCTGCCCGCCCGGCTGCTCCCGATCCGTTAGATTGTGCGCTTTTTATTAACGTTAAAAAAACCGTCATGCTGCCTCTCAACTTTTTCTGCAGATGATGGTTAAAGAGAAACTCCCACCCCCACCCTCTGCTGCTTCCTACTCCCTAGGGGGGGACTGGGCTTCAGAGACACAGACGTGAGTTTCTTGGGCGCTGCCAGGGGCAGCGCGGCACCCCCTGCTTCAGTGCTCTGCTCCTGTCCTGTGCTCTCGTGTGAAGTCCTCCTGGGACCCGCCGGTTTCCAGGGAGCGCTCGCTTTCCGAATTCCTAGAACACAGAGCGCTTTCACTATTCATGAGCCTTACCCTGTGCTGTCTGCGAAGGTTGTAGTACTAATGGTGCTAAGAGCTCCCGTGGATAGCGGGATTACTGTTCATTTCACATCGTGCCAAGCCCGGCTTAGGGACTCTCCCATTCCTCCTCAAAGAGAACTTCATCAAATTGGCATTATTATCCCCATTTTAAGATAAGAAAATTAAGGCAATGAGAAATGAGAGTTTGCTCAAGGTCGGACAGCTCATAAATCAGAGAATCTGGACTGGCACCAGGTGTGTTTGGACCCTTGTTATCTTTTAAATATATAAGGATGCTGCTGCTTCTCCTGTGATGTTGAGACAGTAGTCAATAAACTGTGATGAATAGCAGCACTTTCATAAATATCCCTGTATTTCAGCAAAAACTCCTCTGGAGGCACTTCCAGCTTCATACCGCTACCTATTATTACTACTACTAGTACTCATACTACTAATATTTGTGACTCCATATGAGTAGATGGCTGTAGTAGGTATGTTGTGTGTGTGTGTGTGTGTGTGTGTGTGTGTGTGTGTGTGTGTTTGCTTGCTTATTTCAGACATCTTTGGAGGAACCACCCAATTGCTATTTTTAGTCCATGTAATTGGGTAAGTGTGACCTTCTCCTTTACCCCCTTCCTCTGAACCTGGCACCCAATCCCTACCAATAGAATATTCCATTCTACTGAACGTAGGGATGAATCAAAGTCCAGCCAATTAGAGACTGATAAAGAAGGACAAATTTGAGATGGTGGGTACTAAGAATGATATGAGCCTGAATCCACTGGGGGTCACCTTTGCCCCATATAGTAAAGCCAGCCTCTGAAGAAAACCAACACAGAAGAGGGTAAAGCTTAGAGATGAGAGACGTAGTTTTAATGAGAGATTTGAACCCCTGGATCCAGCTGGGCTTTATTCCTAGATTTTTCAGATATAAGAACAAATAAATTCTCTATTTTTGTTTAAGCTATTTTTGAGTTGGATTTTTCCTCTTATAATTGAAAGAGCCCAGGCTAATCATTAGAAAAAAATCTCTCATTAAAACTAACACTAAAATTGGAGCACGTGGCCGCTTTTCCTTTAAAGAACAGTCATTTGACGAGCAAGGATTTGCTCTCCTTTTTATCTAGAATAGTACTGTCCAACAGTATTTTCTGTGATGATCGGAATATTTCAGAAATGGTCAAGATCTGCATTGTCCAATACAGTAGCCATCAGCAACGTGCACTACCGAGCATTTGAAAAGTGGGTAGTGCAACTGAGGAACTGAAATTTTAATTTTACTTGTTTTAAACTTAAGTAAGCACATGTGGCTAGTGGCTGTTGTATTGGGCAGCAAGGTTCTAGACCACCTCTGCACTATATGAATGAATATAGAAGCACTGGATGACTCCATGTAGTAGGTGGAATGGCCAATGAATTATAGCTTACTGTCTCTGTTTTTGGTAGGTTCCTGGGAGTCCTCCCACCTGTGTGAATCCAAAGCTCATGCTCTTTCTCCTGGAAGCGGCTCAGAGAGGGGAGTGACTTGACTGAGTCTTCTAATGGCAAATGCCTTAACAGCTCTGCTTGTGCAATGGCAGGTGAAAGAAAACTCTTACTTTTTGGACATGGCTACCTCACTGTGGTCTATCTACCCTGACACCCACTGCGAGCCAGGCCCTGGGAGGTCATTGTCGTTGCAACTCCTTATACTCTGGATCATGCTAACCCTTGTGGTAGAAATGAATAAAGAAAGATAGACACAGTAATATTCAGATTGCTCTTATTTGTCTTCTTAGTCTTCATCTGAATTTGCAGAAAGAAGGTGGAGACAAATCTTAAGCAATTACTCAACTAGAAATTCATCTAGTTGTCAAGTTTTTGGAATTGGGCAGACTGGATTTGAATTCTGACTCCATCATTGAACACATGTGAGACCTCCATGGAGCCATTTATATTCCTTGAATGATGAGTTTTTGCAACTGCAAACAAATAAGGCAATCACATCGAGCTCTTGGTGTCTTAGTATTAAATGAGACAGTACACGTGAAAGATGTAAATGTCCCCTGTCATTGCTGATACCTATGGGGTAACATTCTCAGTAATGAAGGGCACAAACCATGTTGATGATTCTTTACAACTTTGCACATCTGGGCTCCTCACTAGCCTGTAGCATCCTTTCCATGTGAAATTTAGCTGAGAGCCCGAATGAAGCTCCTCTCCACAAATTACTCAGTCTTCACTGAGGTAGATTAAATGAAGATCCCTGGTCAGAAAAATGAGTGTCTGCCTGGCATCATGATTGCTTTTCACTGCTTGGCGACTTCCTTTTTGTCTTTCAAAGATGTCAAGGATTCTTGCCAGTAGGGTTTAAAAATAGTCCATGCTCTTCCTTTCCCAAAGACTGAAGCATTAAACACCTTAACAAAGACATTGCAGAGCAGCTTCCCTAGAACCCTGGCGAGGAGGCCATGTTCCTGCCCGAGCCCCCTGTCTGGGTGTAGTTCAAAATCATGAGACTGGAGTGCAGGAAGCATTTATTTAAAAAATATGTATTGCATACCTCCTACTTTCCAGACACTGTGCTGACTGCTGAGCATACAGCAAGGAAGAAAATAGACAGTTTACAGCTACCCTCGTGGAGCATATCGTCTAAAGATGTTGCCTCAGGGCTAAGCATGGGGGATGTTCTTGTTTATAGGATACTAGTCTCATCCCCCAAATTATTTTCTCATTAGGACAGAGCCATTGATAGAGCCTCTAGGTAAATATAAATGGGTCGAGAGACCATTATTTGATTAGATGCTGAGGCTTTTCTTCACTTTTATTCTCATCATGCATAGAGACCATTTCTGTGTTCATATAAAATAACAGAATGGCTGAATTCATGCACGATGGCCCAATTCTATGCATGAGAGGAAGGAGGAGGCTTGTAAGGTCATATTATCCCATACTGAGTCCCACAAACTTTGGCTTGTGTTATTCACACTTGTCTGTCATACTTGCTTCAAAATAGGATGGAAGTATTTCAACATATAAACTTTGGGAAGCAGGTTCATAAGCGTCAATATCTTAATAGCTAGACTCTCCATTTACAGTATTCTTTTTACACACATTAATGCAGAACTCATGTTATGGCAGACACTGGCAGGATTTTGGAAGCAGTAAGTCCTCATTTCTCTGGGAAGAGGCTGTTTTCAGTAGCTTGAGAAGAGTATGGTTCTGTAAAGTTACACGATCACAAAAACTGTTAATGGGATCCTGTTCCTCATTCTCCAAAAACTCTGTGTTGGGATCATAGTAAAAATGGAAGGAATTGATGGCCTTACGAAAGCAGGCTTCCACATCTCCTGATCTGTTCTGATTTGATTCCATCAGAGGGGACTGCAGTATGCAGCTGAAGTAACTGGAAAGGGACAAATACATAGAAGTTTCAATTCACTTGAGTTCCATTTACTTTAGTGGACGTTTATTGAGTCACATGTCCCATGAAATACCATTAACAGTAGTGCACATTTACGTGGATTGTCTTAAGTCCTTCTCAACACGTTCCTCCGAGGTAGGCCCTACGTTTGCTGCCATTTTACAGACGAGCATATCAGGAATCTAGAGTTAAAGCGACAGGCCCAAGATGAGGCTGCAAGACAATGAGAGATCTGGATTGCATGCAGGTGTGGTATATTTGACCCCCGAAGCCCATGCTTTAAACCCACAATACCTGAGGGTATGAATGCATTGTCAACTTCTTTTTAGTCCCTGCTGTGTTTTGTCCATGGTTAAGTTCTCGATAAATACTGGTCAATTATAAGTTTGAGGCTCTGTGGCAGAGTGGTGTGGGGGATGGGAGAGTTGAGCTTAAGTTCAAATTTTAAAAAATTGTTTTCAGTACCTGTTTGATCCCACTGTGACCTGCCATTTCTCTATACCTTTGACATTCAGATAAACTGAGTTGGGATCACCAGCTCTACAACCTGGTTAATGTCTTTCCTGACCTCAACCTTTCTCTTCCTGACTCCACATTGGTTCTGTTTCTGAGCTGTTTTGATGCAAAATCTACCCCCCGCAAGTTTCCACTAAACATCTAACCTCACAATGCCATGTTTCTCTAGTACTTCTCCTGAGGTTTTTGGGTCACATTGCACAGTTAACAGTATTTTGCTAGTATCCTGCTGGCAGTTGGCCCTCAAACTCACTTTCCCCTTCCACTGCTACCTAGCCCCAGATGCCCAGATCATACATACACACTCCCTGGATCTTCTGAAAGTCCAAATTTGAGCCTCCACCGGGGTACTCTTCTTGAAGCTTCCCCATGAATCAGCACACATTCTCTTTCACTGTTTTTCTGTCTTTGGGAATCTGGTGAATAAAGTCCTCTCCATTTCTGCACTAGTAGGTGTTTAACAATTTTATGTACATTGTCATTTAATCTTTATGATCACTCTATGAATTAGATGCTTTGTCCTTGTTTTATGATGAAAAAACAGACTCAGAAACATGATCTGTCCAGGTTATCACTGGGGCAGCTGTGTTGGGAACCTTTGCTCTTTATCTAGACTCTGATGCTTTCCCCACTCCCTCCTGCCTCCCCAGTGTGACCGAGGTATGCAACAGAGAGGAAGAAGGGATTTCTCCTTAGCTAGCTGGCTCTGTTGATCGATCTCTGTTTCCTTAGGGGAGTGCTGTTGACAGTCTGGGCAGGATGATTTGCCGTAGGGAACTGTCTTGGCATTACTGGGAGCCTCGCATCCCTGGTTCCACCCACAAAATGCTGGTAGTGTGCTCCAGTCATAGTGGCAACCAATGAAATGTCCCTATGTATGTCTGAGGCCTACTTTTTGGGGAGGGGTAGTTCCTATTCCATGAAGAAGAGCAGATGATCCCTAGAGATCAGTGGACTGATAAGTCCTCCTTCCTGTACTAATCAATTAATTGGGAGGCTGATAGGAATATAGCAGCCTCTACTCATGTTAAAATGGCATCATGAAGCAAAATGGTCAGGGAAGAACAGAAGACAGTAGGTAAAACAGAATATAGCCCCCCTGTGCCCTGATTTTAACACAGAGAACCTAGACAAGACCCAGATTACCAGGTCATTCTTACCCCTGGAATTAGGCTGTGGGTAGAATCCAAGATGGTAGGACAGCAAGGCCAGGAAGTGGCACTTTGAGAAGCAGCAAGAAGTGGGGGAACCAACACTTACTGGTGGAAAAACCACTGGAGAAGAGGAAGAAGGGTCTGGATCTGGTTTTTGCTGAGTTGCAAATCACTGTGTAATCTTGAGTACTCTCCTTCTGACCTACAGAATAAGAGAATTGGGTCAGGGGATGGCTAAGTGTCTTTTTAGCCATGTTTCTTAGTTTGGGGATCAGAAATGCTGGTCATTTTGTTTACTGAGAGTTCTTAATACTTTGGTTGTTGTGTACAGTTTCGCCTGCTAATGACTTCCACATTTCTCAGCCGCTTCAGCCTGAATCATCTTTATCCCTTAGGAGGGAGGAAAGTCCAAGTCCATGATTTGATTCTGTTCAGAAACCATATCCCTCAGGCCCAGGCTCAGGGCCTGTGCTGTACTATTTATTCCTGCTGGCAAGTCACAGGCTCTGGGTTAGGGAGATACATGATCTTAAATGTTAGCAGAGTCAGATGTGCTCAATGGAAACAGTCTGGCTAACTCGCAACAGATTCTCAGCCCTCTTGGCTGTCCTCCAGAAATCATGTCTGGTAGGATTTCTGCAACAGATCTGATAGTTGCTGACTTAGAGAACGTGTAAGCTGTTTGTGAATTCATGGTGAATGGTCCTAATTCCAGACACAAATTCCCATTGACAGTAAGAGACTAGAAATGTACAGAAAATGCATTGAAAGCTTATTTGTGAAGTGCGTGCGTGTGTGTGCGTGTGTGTGTGTGTGTGTGTTTGTGTGAGGGAAAGGGAGGGAAGGAGGGAGGGAGAGAGGGAGAGAGAGGGAATGAGAGTGTGTGAAATATGAAAATAAATTAGGTTGGTAGAGGCTAGATACCTTCTAAGTGGAATATTTTATAAAGGTGGCTACATAGGGCAAGAATAGACTAGAATGATGAACTCTAATGATTTTTCAACACAGAACATAACCTCACAAGACATTAACCAAAACACAGCATGCTCTACTGGAAAGCCAATGTGTAACTTTTGATAATTGCAAGAAACAGGGCAGGCAGATGTAAGACATAGAAGAAGTGATAAAATTTACCAGAGTTTGCAGATTGGTTTCATTTATTTTGTGTTCTAGAACATCAGGGAAACTTTTTGGCAAATGATCGGATTATTTTCTAAGGATTATTTTCTAGTGCTTCCCATTTGGAAGCACTAATGATTTTTGTGTTTTTCATTTTTCACTACATATTTCATCGAGCCTGACCCGATTATCTCAGGTACCACGCGCACAGTACTTGGGTTCAAATGTGTGCGTGTGTGTGTGTTTGTGTGTCTGTGTGTGGTACAAAGGGTAATGTGTGGAGTTAGGGAAGATGGAAAGTGGTTATTTTAATATCTTTTGCAGATTTGCTACTTGTTTGCTAGGTGAGAATTCTAGAACAGCAGAGGAAAAATAGTATTAATACCTAATAATTGATTGTGTGCTTTATCACCCATTGGTCAGTTTTCTGCTGTTAGCTTCTCTATGGAAACAACTTTTTTGGTTGGCAGATGCATGGCTATAGTTGTGTAGACACATCCATTGTTGCTTCTTTGAAGACTAAATAGAGTTTGAAGAGACATCTTAATTCTTTGTATGAGTCTAGAGAAATGAAATTGTGAGGGTCAGCTCTTAGATGGGTGATGTCGGTCAAGTTAATTTTGGAGAACTAGAACTTCACTGGTTTTACTGGGAGAACATTTCTTCCCAGCTTGTGAGACTACGTTAGGAGCCGTTAGAAGTGCATTTGCTGCTTCAAATGACAGGCTGGCGGTGAGCACTTCATGTAGTATTAGGCTAGTAACATCTCAATGGATCTTTGCTGGCTTGAAGGAGTTATTATCTTCTGTTGTTCAATCACCTGACCTGTTGTACACAGACTGATTACTCTTGAGTCAGGACAAGAGAGTCCAGTAAATTTAAAAACAGAAAATCAGGAATCAAATCATTTGACACTCTTAATACTTCTTCTGGTTATCTAATATATGAACCAACTATTCCTAAACGTAGTGGCTTAGGATAACTTGGTATTTTCTGTCATAGTTCTGTGGGTGGGCTGGGACTAACAGAGGACCCGGTCCTACACAGCATTGACTAGATGGTTTGCTCTTGAGTTTCTTCCATCTAAAGGCTTGACCAGCTTGACTCACTCACATGGCAGTTGATGATGGCCATTGGCTGGGAGTTTAGCTGGGATTGTCTACTGGAGTACCTACATGTGGCTTGAGCTTCTCACGGTCATGGGAGTTGGGCTCCCAAAAGAAGCATCCTAAGAGCTAGCATTCCAAGAGAGAGTAGCTGCAAGTTTCCTTCTGATTTTGCTCCTTAACTCCCAGGATATCACCTTTGCTGCATTATATTGGTCAAAGGCAAGTCAGAAAGGACAACCTAAGTTTAAGGGGAAGGGAATTAGATTCCACTCCATGATGGGGAATTAACAAAGTCATGCTGCAGAAGAACACGTGGAGTGGGAGATACTGTTGTGGGCATTTCTGGAAAATACAATTTGTCATAACACTTTTAACTCAACACTGAAGTTGTTTTGTGCATATGAATGAAGTCTTTATTTCTAGAAAATCACACTATCCCTCTTAAGACCTTCTTGGAAAAAGGTTAATGATAAGAAGATGTAATCCAATGAGATAAAAACAGAATGGTGGAGTGTTCTGGCATCATGCTGACTTTGTTTTAAATCCTGGTTTCACTCCCCTAAGACCTATGGGACATTGGTCAAGTACAGCTATAACATTTATGGGACCCAGTGCAAAACGAGTGGCTTTTCAAAACTTGATAAAAATTTTAATATAATGGCATCAGATCATTAAACCAAGCAGGGAGTCCTTTTCAGTGCAGGGCCCTTTGTGACTGCACAGGTGGCTTCCCTGTGAGGCCCCCCTCAGGCTATATGACTTCTCTGAGCCTCACTCATATCTTCAAATTGGGATTAATACTATCTATCTTGTAGGGTGATTGTAAAGAAAACCTGAAATAATGTTATGTAACTGTATTTATTAAGCTTATCAATATGCTTTCTAGGCTTATTAAGTTCATAGAAGGTGCTTAATAAATAACCATTAAAAGTTAGGAGCAGTGCACCCAAAGAACAACTAATCCAATCAAGAAATGGACAAAAGACATGAGCAGACATTTCTCCAAAGAAGACATCCAAATGGCCAATAGACACATGAAAGAATGGTTAACATCACACAGCCTCAGGGAAATACAAACCAAAACCACAATGAGATACCACCTCACACCAGTCAGGATGGCTAAAATTAACAAGTCAGGAAATGACAGGTGTTGGTGAGGATGTGGAGAAAGGGGAACGCTCCTACACTGTGGGTGGGAATGCAAGCTGGTGCAGCCACTCTGGAAAACTGTATGGAGGTTCCTCAAATAGTTGAAAGTAGAGCTACCGTAGCTATGACCTAGCAATTGCACTACTGGGTATTTACCCCAAAGATACAAAGGCACTTATCCGAAGAGGCACCTGCACCCCAATGTTTATAGCAGCAATATCCACAATAGCCAAACTATGGAAAGAGCTTAGATGTCCATCGACAGATGAATGGATAAAGAAGATGTGGTGTATATATACAATGGAATATTTCACAGCCATCAAAAATTGAAATCTTCCTATTTGCAATGACGTGGATGGAACCAGAGGGTATTATACTAAGCAAAATAAGTCAGTCAGAGAAAGAGAGTTATTATATGATCTCACTGATATGTGGAATTTAAGGAACAAGGCAGAGGATCATAGAGGAAGAGAGGCAAAAATGAAACAAGATGAAACCAGAGAGGGAGACAAACCATAAGAGACTCTTAATCATAGGAAACAAACTGAGGGCTGCTGGAAGGGAGGGGGTGGGGGAATGGGGTAACTGGGTGATGGACATTGGAGAGGGTATGTATTGTATGTAATGAGCACTGGGTATTATATAAGACTGATGAATCACAGACCTGTACCCCTGAAACAAATAATACATTATATGTTAATTAATTGAATTTAAATAAAAAATTATGCAAAAATAAAATAAAAACAAAATTTTAAAAAGTAACAGTATTTGAATTAAAACATAGATGGGAATTTGTTTAGGGGACTTGATATATCAAGAGGTGTGTTTTTGTTTTTTTTTTAATTTCCTGCTCAAAGAAACAAGAGCTTGGTTGCAGGCCACATGCATACCCTGAATCTGTCTGTGAGTAGAAAATATATGAAATTTAGAGAAATGCTTGACACATGCCCAGTCGTCCCCCTTATAATATTTGCAATCATAAAAATGTCCACTCTCATTCATTCCAACTTGAGTAGAATTTCTTTTCCATGGAGTAACATAGGCAAGCACGCTTCCAAGTTTCAAATTCAGACATTTTAGTTACTTGAACTATTGAAAAGAATGTTTTATATCAAAAGCAGAAATTGTATATTTCTCTTTAATATTTAACAGCTGAAATGATTTTAAGCTCAAATGTCATCTTCAAACCCCAAAAACACCTTTGGGAAGAGAGGGCATCAAAACTTTTAAGTCCTAAAGGCCATTTTAAAAAGTCATAAGTTAATGAAAACTGGACCATTTTCTGAAAACAATTGCTTTGACATATTTTCCTTACCTGGAAAACTGTTGAGAAGTCATAGCTTAAAGGTGAGATGTCTGTATGTATATCTCCTTTTTCCTAGTGAGTTATCAACAAAATGTTTCAGACAAAGTAACCGAAAATCTAATATTTTATTCAAATTTAGTTTCAAATTTAGTTACTAGGGATGGGAGGAGATAGACCCTATGAGGTGATTGTATTTTCTTTCCTTTCATTGGAAAGTTGGTCTCTTTGTTCTTCCACCCTCTTGAAATTTATTTCTATATTATCCCTAGAGTAACAGTGTCAGATGTTTCTTTGGTGATATCACCCCTAATTCATAATGGTACTGTCAAAATCTGGCCAAGAATCCACATATCAGTCTTCTGTCTTCTGCTCAAAGGTCCAGAGGACATATATCTCCATGAAGTGAATTGTGAGGATTTTGAAGGAACTTCCTTCCCAGTTCATGGAGGATCAGATCCTCCTAGTAAAATGCCCAACCCCAAAAGCACTAACCCTATAGACTCTGGGTAGTTAAGGATGTGCTCCCCCATGCAGGGTCAGGGTCTGTATGACCAACCCTATCCTTTAAGAGGTTGACTACAGAAGATCTGAGCCAGGCCAAACCAAACGGCATTAAAATGCTCTCATCTTCATCAGAAAAGATCCCTGTGTCTTTCTGTTTTACTTCAGAGCCTAGTTCCCGATTATCCACTGATGCTATCCGGAACCCCAAAGTCTGTCTCCTCAGTTGGTGGCCCCTCATTCTGTAGCCTAATTTCCCTGGAGCTCTGCTAGTGGTTTGTGTCCTCTCGTGCCTGGCCTTGCCTGTATCCTGGTACCTGTAGACGTCATGCCCACATCTGCCCACGTGTCTGCAGTCTTTGCCTCACGCCAGATCCCACTGACCTGACCTCAGCCGCAACACCTGGTCATTTCCCCTCAGATCAGTGAGAACTTTTTATGCCCATATACACTTGGCTAGGTGGATTCTTCCTCTAGGGGTCTATTATAGGTTGGATTGTGTTCCCCTCCTATTCATACACTCAAGTCCTAATCTCCAGTGCCTTAGAATGTGGCCTTATTGAAGATAGGGTCTTTGTGGAGATAATCAAGTTAGAGTGAGATCATTAGGGTGGGCTGTAATCCAGTATGACCGATGTCCCTTAAAAGGGACATTTGGAAAGAGACTAATATACAAGGAGAATGCCGTGTGTACATGCAAGTGGTCATCTCCAGGCTCAGCGGAGAGGCCTGGAACAGACTCCTTCCTCACAGCTTGTAGAAGGGCCAATCCCCACGAACTCCTTGATGTCAGAATTCTCGCCTCCAGAACTGTGGGATAAGACAGTTTCGTGGCTTAGGCCACCCAGAGCATGGGACTTTGTTACAGCAGCCCTGCAGGTTCATAGAGGACCCCATCCTACACAGCTCTCCATTCCTCTTCTTGGCTCTTCTCTGGCATTCGAAGGTTGAAAGCCTGGATGGTGGCCATCACTCTCTCCATGCCTGGGAGCACGTTGACCTCCACATGGTAAGGTTCATTTCTGTGTCCACAGCAGGCAGCTTTCTGAAACGGGTTTGGCCTGTGCCTTGTAGGTCTCTTGAAGCCCGCGTTTCTGAAAGGGCTCCCGGACTGATGTCCATGTCTCTAGTTATCTGTCCAACTTGGTCTTTTCTTTGAGGATATAGTTTCCAGTTAATCTCTGCAGACCGCCTTTCCCTCTCTTCAGCGGCTTCCTCCTAACTGGGGTGAATGAAAGCAAGTCCCCTCCAGTGAGGACACTTGCCAATGTCTGGCTGTGCGGCTTCATCAAGGAGGGTGACAGTGGGGCCAGTCGTGCCATCGGGGCCACAAATCAAACGTAGCCGATTCGTTGCAGTCAGACACAATATCGTTTCCTCTGCCCTCCCTATGAGCGAGTGGTCAGAGCCGTAATGACTCCTGATGGTAGGTGGCAGGCCTACATCACATCTTGACATTAGCTTTTAGCTATTTTTTTTATAGCTGCCAGTGTGCTCAGTCAAATACCTGTCTGTCATCACAATCAGACAGGTCTTAATGTCTCTGCATTACGGAGGAGGACCTCGGCTCCCTTCCAGCCCGTTTATTATGGTCCCAGAGTAGCGTTTTATCACACAGTCCTCACGCATAGCCTCCTCTCCACCACCACGGAAATTTTCCAAGTTGGCAGCTTTAGTGTCTACTGCCATTAATCTTCACTAGGCTGGGATCACGGGGCAAAGGATGATTTATTGCAATTACCTGTTATAGTGCAGAGCTCAGGTGAGCTGGGCTCACATGCATTTACTGGGCTCCCTTCCATTCTCCCACAGCCAAGGAGTAAAACGTGTTTGCTTTGTGTCTATGTATATCTTCTTGCGTTTAGCCCATCAAATGTTAGTTAATTAACAGAGAAGTGGAAAAATAGATTTAGATAGTCTTAGGGTTATGTGTAGACATGGTGAAGCCCGGCTGTTCAAAACCGGAACTGACACTGACATTTGACAGTCCATTTAATTTCTTTGTTGTTTCTGCATTTTAAGAAACATCCAGAGGAAATTCGAAATTGCACTTACCTGCCACTTTCTGCAGCGTCTGTTCCAGGTGATTAAAAGCAATCTGCATATAGTGTGTTTCATTTCCAATTTCTCGCTCCCTGGGAAGGCACGGGGCAGTGCCTGAAGTGGATAATGGGTGCTTGGTTTCTGCTAGAGAGGGGGAAAGAAGGAGGGGGGGTGGAATAAATAGGGAGAAGAGAGTTCCGTGATAAGCTCTTTATAGCAGAAGAAAGTGTGTTCCTAAGAGTGGCCCCATTGTTTTCCCTTTACCAGCTCCGGTGGCAGCTTCTTGTCTGTTCTAAGTTAAAAAGCCCCAGTACTCTCACGTCCCTGGCCCAGTGAGAAAGTGACAATTTTCTGGATAGATTATTGGAATTAAAAGCATTTTTGTTGTTGTATCTGGGATCTGATTCATTGGCAAGTTGGATATAATTTGTAGGAAACACTATTTGGTGAGCCTATCATGGACAATAAATCATGTGTCTCCTGCTGGAGTGAGGAGGGGTTAGCTCCCACCCCGCCACCTCCGATGAAGCCAGCTTCGGTGTTGTGAGCTGCCGTGTAAAGGGACCCACGCGGCAAGGAACGGAGAGTGGCCTCTGGCCAACAGCCAGGAGGGAGCTGAGGCCCTCTGACCAAAGGCCCGTGAGCAGCAGAATCCCAGTGACGATGTGAACTTGGAAGTAGCTCTTCTCCAGTGGAGCTTGGAGACGACAGCCACCCAGCTAGTGCCGTGAGTGAGTGTGGCGCTGTGAAAGACGGAGCCGAAGCGCCCAGCAAGCCGTACCCAGAGCCCTGACTCACAGAAGCTGCGACTTCATGCGTACTGCTGTCTTCAGCCGTTAGATTTTGGAGTGTTTTATGATAGAGCCATCGATAACCAATACAAGGTGGAAAACTTAAACGCATGGGAAGCTTTCACTAATTCTGCCTGCTATAGAAAGGGATTTGGGGAAAGGCCCATTTGTCTTGCAGTTCCTGTAAGAAGTCCTAACGGAGACCAGTGAGGAGGTTAATGATAAAAATGCTTAGGAAGTGTGGATGGCACTGATGCCAATCAGAGGGGCAGGCTGTGGTGCCAGGGCCATGGTACCGGCTGTCCGTGAGTCGTGAAGGGCTCCAGGGGTTTTTGGGAGAAGGGGTGGGCCAGCCTACAGGGGCTCGTGAGGCTCAGGGAAGATGTTGACGATCCGCCAGAGTGTGTGTCCGTATTCTAACAATCAGCATGCCCCTGTTGGTGCCTCTCTCCTGGATGTCAGCCCTTGGCCAGTTCAGAGGAGCTCATTTGAGGGGGTCTCATCGGACTCGGAAGGCGTGGCCTCTAGGCAGGAGTGGGGAGGTGGCCACCCTTTTTTGTTCTTTCCTCTGGCTTATTCAGGAGACAGTCATGGGTCCAAGGCTCCTAATGGCCACCATCAGCTGCTTTTTCCATTTGCTTATCAATAAGCATTCTACAGCAAGCCCAGAGGCTTTCGAGAACATACCTCCCACAGCTGGAAGCCCAGCTTTTGCTCTGACACCCTTTCTCCAGTTGCTGTGCATTAGTGAATGTAATTCCGCAGTACGCAGGAGCTTGGGCGAAGGCAGGCCTTTTAAACATTCAGCTGCGTGCTTGAACTGGGGAAGTCACAGCTGCTCCTCGCTTTTGATAATGCCAGGGAAATTGGTAAATAAATAAATAACTAGGGCCCAGGGTTCATTTACTAAATACCCCAATATGTGCAAGCAAGCCGCATCAGGCACATCAAAGGAAAATAAAAGCATAATTTAGTAATAACATGGTCTCCTGCAGCCTCCTGCTTAACTCACGTGTTAAGTTAAAAGAGGTAAATCAGGGGTTTTGAAGCACCATTTTCTACTTAGTCTTCTTTTTCTTCTTTTAAAAAAAGAACAGGATCTGGGACCACTTCCTATGTTAGCAGGATCTGGCACATTTTCCTTCCTGTGAAAGGAGAGACTTTAAAAAAATAATTGTTAACAATTATCCTTTATTTGTCCTTCAGCTAGGGAATCCCCCCTCATGTAAGAAGTGTGCCAATATTTAAAGTGTTTGCAAGTATTTGAGGGATTTCACATCGCCCATGGCAGGGATCGGTTTTCCATCTGGGTGTGGAAGAAACAGTGCAGAGCCCATGCTCTGACTGAGGGAGGGGGAGGGGGGGGATGGACACAGGTGTCCCGAGAGCAAGAGAAATGCATCATCTCCTGGGACACCTTCCAGAATGTCTGCCCATTCCCCGGGACATCCGAACCTTTGGCTCCCTGATATCCGGGAACAGACAGCAAAGGGGCAGCAATGGCAGCACCTATGGTAGAACTTTCCATTCTTACAATCAGCCACAGCTGGTGCCCTGTCGCTCCCATCACATTGGACTGTTCGCTGTCCTCCAGCTTGCCAACCTCAGCTCCAGAACTCCCCTGCTCTAGCAAGCCGTCCTGGGTTCATCACGCTCCAAGTTTGTGGCCTGATCCCTCCCTTGGATCACGCTTGTTTAACGCTGACAACATCCCTGTGCATCAGCCCCGTTGTGCTCTGATGTCTCACGGCCTACCCTCTGTCTGGGCGCTGGGTCTCTCCATTTCCAGCATACTGCATGGTTTGGCACTTTATTTTATTTTATTATTATTATTTTTTTAAAGATTTTATTTATTTGACACAGAGACAGCCAGTGAGAGAGAGAGAAGCAGGGGGAGTGGGAGAGGAAGAAGCAGGCTCCCAGCAGAGGAGCCTGATGTGGGGCTCGATCCCAGAACGCGGATCACGCCCTGAGCCAAAGGCAGACGCTCAACGACTGAGCCACCCAGGCGCCCCAATGGCTTGGCATTTTAAACGGCTCCCTCTACACCCCCTCCCAAATGAAGTGACGTATTTCTGTCTACCATGTCCTTCAGTGAATGCACCTGTCATATGGAGATATATGGGCTCTGGAAGCCAGCTGCCTGGTTCAAACGCCAACCTTCCTCCAGCAAATCTGCTAAGCCTCAGCTTCCCATGGTTAAAATGGAAATTTCTCCAAGTCACAACTTTTTCCCTTGAGATGGGAATCAGTAATCCCTAACTCACAGGGCTGTTGTGAGGATTAAATGATATAATATATATAAAATGTTTCACATGCTGACTGGCCACCTAGGAAGCCCTTAGTAATTGACATGGACATATATGATTTAATACTACCCTGTTTCTTTTAATATTAGATTATTTTATCCTCTTAACTAGGTAAGTACCATTATTATCTTCCTTGCACAGGAGGGATTAAGTAACTTGCCCAAGTTCAGACATCTATTGAGAGAGGTTTGACTATAAATCTGAATCCAGAACCTGCCTCCAGGTTCCCTTAAAATGGTGAATGATTGGCTCTCTCTTACTCTTCATTTTGGCCAAGAGCTGATGAAGTATTTACACTTCAAATGGTTTACCCAAACAAAGGGATAAACAGAGAGTTGAGAAGTCAACACAGGTGTAATTAGGGAGATTATCTGCTGTTGGTAGGACTCTCCCAGATGTCAACAAAATAGGCTCTGGAATAGAATGGATGCTGGTAGTAAACTTGAGAGCAAGCCATGCCTTGGAAGATAACGAATCACTGTTCAAGGAAGGGAGTAATAGTGTAATTAATTCAACACATGGGTAAATAGTAATTTAGGTTTAGATTTAGAATCTATTTAATGCCCATATTGGTTCGAGTGGAAATGTTTAACACTTCAACCAGTTGGCGCAACCATACCGTAAAGATCACATCTATTAGGAAAACCTACCCGCACCCGTCCGTGTCCTTCTTCTCACCTTCATGCCAGAGGTGATGCTACACTTTCACATGGGGGGGGGGCGCCCACTAAGTTTCATGTCTTCCATATACCTTCTTGGTAATTTGAGGTCAAGAAAGAAAACTCAGCACATTTTTTTCTTAGAACACATCCAAAGTGATTGCTCGAGGGGTATGATGACATCCCTGGCTTGTCGTTCTGTGCAGTGTAGTGGAATGGTCATCCGGAAGCTCCTTTGAGCAAGCTTCCCTTGAGCTCAGTTTTGTCACAGAAAGCATGAGGAACTCCCAAATTCAAAATCTCTTTCCTTTCTAGATTGTTCTGGGCTACTGAAGAAATGTGCGAACTAATAGAGAATGAAGGAATAATAGAAGTGAGTTGTGTATAGAGTCTTTCTGAACCAATAGGTCAACATTCCCAGTTAATGAAAAGTTGCTGCCAGATCAGAAGTTGTTTAGATTACATGTGGAACATGCAAACCAGAGGCGTATATAAATAAAATAATTTGAGGGGTGCCTGGGTGGCTCAGTTGGTTAGGCGTCCGACTTTTGGTTTTGGCTCAGGTCATGATCTCAGGGTCTTGAGATCAAGCCCTGTGTTGTGTTCCCTGTTCAGCAGGGAGTCTGCTTGAAGATTCTTTCCTCTGCCCCTTCCCACAATAGTAGGCTCATGCACTCTCTCTCTCAAATAAATAAATCTTTAAAAATAATTTGGATTTCTTTTTTTTTTTTTTTTTTTAGATTTTATTTACTTGGGGGGGAACAAGCAGGGAGGAAGGGTAGGGGCAGAGGGAGAGGCAGACTCCCCACTGAGCAGGGAGCCCCATCGATGTGGGGCTTGATCCCAGAACTCTAGGGTCGTGACCTGAGCCGAAGGCAGACGCTTAACCAGCTAAGCCCCCCGGGCGCCATTGAGAGCCCACTTTCTCAATCACCACTTCCCTGCGCTCCTGTCCACCTGGGAGGAGAATCAGTAGTAGCTCTAAGGCACTTCAGGCAATCTCCTTAGGTGGGGAATTGGTGAAGAGTGAACTGAGTACAAATATAAAGGCAAAAACTATCAGTCCATGTGCTTCCCCTGGTCAATTAGATCATTCCTGAGCCCTGTAGACTCTGGCAGTGACTGACCAGCTGCTTTCTGCATAAGCATCTACCGGGGAAGTTGGAAGCAGTAGCTGTCTGGATCCTGCTGGGGCTCTAGTACTGTATTAGCTGGCGGCTGTTGGTGTTTGGTGGGTGACAGTTTGATCCCTCACCATGAAGTTTGCTGGTAATGCTGGTGCCGGCAGCAGCCCGCACACTGCTGCTTGGAGAGCACTCGGGCTGCTGTGGAGGGAATGCTAGCTCTCCATGATCTTCCGCTTAGGGCCATGGGACCCGTCCTCCAGTGGATAGCTTGTTAGAAACCTAACCACCGTTGCCCTGCGTCCTGCAGGAAGGCCTCCAACACTGTGCTGCTAGACCGGGAACCAGTGTATCATTGATTAAAAACATGGATCTCAGCATTAGGGTAGACCCGTATTTGAAACTCAGTTTTGACATTTAATAGCTGTGCAAACCTTTCTGAGTGTTAGTTTTACCATTTATAAAATAAGGACTGATATAATCACCCACTCCATAATATCATCCTAATGATGAATAAATAAGATGATTTAAAAAAAAATTACAACATACAAGATCTTCCTCAACTTATGATGGAGTTACATCCCGATAGACCCATCGTTAAGTTGAAAATATCGTTAAGTCAAAATGCGTTGGATGCACCCAACCCACCCAACATCGTAGCTTGGCCTAGGCTGCCTTAGATGTGCTCAGAACACTTACGTTAGCCTACAACTGGGCAAATCATCTCACACAGCCTATTTTATACTGAAGTGTGGAATGTCTACTGTAAGTTATTGAATACTGTACTTAAAGTGAAAAACAGAATGTTGTATGGGTACAGAAGGATTATAAGTGTGTCAGCTGTTTACCCTCCTGGCCGTGTGGCTGCCTGGAAGCTGTGGCCACCACTGCCCGGCATCCTGAGAGAGGACCATACCACACATACCACTAGCCCAGGAAAAGGTCAAATTTCAAAACTGGAAGTATGATTCTACTGAATGTGTATTGCTTTCACGGCGTCGTAAAGTTAAAAAATCCTAAGTCAAATCACTGTAAGTCAGGAGCTGTCTGTCTTCTATTGGTGGTAATTTTATTTTAAATATTGAGAGCTGATGGAAAAACTTTGTGGCTCTCCTTTACCTGGCTCTATCACAGAAGCTGTTAAACCATATGCTTCTTTGATTTCAAGTCTCCCTGGATTGTAACATCATCAAATTCATAACTTTTGGAGAGAAAGAGAAAACACCAGCACACTGAACCACTTACAAAGCACATCTTGATTTCAGGGGTGAAACTATGAAAAATTCTCTCTGAGAATGATATAAATGGGATTTATCGAGTCTGAAATGTACCTGATCAAAAGGACTTTGCTTTGTTATTTCACCAGAATCACAGCCAAAGGAATTGAGTCTACGTGAAGATTTTGTCCTTGTTGTTCCTCTAGGAAAGTCTTTGCCGTGCCCTAGCCCACACTGTCTCACACTCTGCAGTGTAGCAGAAAGAACACAAGCTCCTCCTGTTTGTGGGTACTTTCTCTAGATGAGCCTCAGTTGTCCTATACATAAAATGGGATCCTTCCCATTTCATAGTGTCGTTGTGAGAATTACATGGGAAAACATCGACAGAAAACGAGCTGCTTATATCTTGTCTGCAGCTTCTTGCTTTCACACAAAGACTGTGAGCGACAGGAATCACAGCTCCATGACTTGGACCTGAAGGAAATGGCAGGGATGACACGGAACATCTCTGGATTTTAAAACACGTAGACCACTGAGAATTCTCAGCCTGTGTACTTAGCAGCACTCACTGCGTAATGAACACGAACGTGATAAGCTGGCTGTGAAGGCCCACAGGAAGTATGCTCCCGGCTCAGACGTGGCCTAGAGAATATGTCTCCGGAAGGGTCTCAATGGGATGGGCAGTAAAGGGGCTCCTCTGATGAACTGATGATTTCATCGAGGCTCTGAGAGGTCACAGCAAGCGTGGGAAATGGCATTCCAGCTCTTCCTAAAGAGTCAGACTTTTCATTGACTTGTTCAACTGTTATTTTTTCAAGTGCCTCCTGTGGGCGAGGCACTGTGCTGGGCTCTGTATACACTGGTGGATAACAGAGACGTGTGACCCTTGTCCCATGGAGCGTGGACTTTAAAGGGGGCAGGGCGAGAGGCAATGAACAAGAAAACAAATGAACATAGAATTATATATAAATTGGGATATGTGCCATGAAGGAAAAGAGCCAGACGCAGAAAATAACAGCAGAATGTGGGATGATCCAGGAAAGCTTCTCAGGGGGGCTGGCGTCTAAGCTGAAAGACCAAGAGAAGGTTATTTTAAGCAGAAGGAACAGCATATATGAAGCCTCTGAGGTGGGTGGGGCATGCTTTAGACCTGAAGAAAGGGCATTGGGAAGGAGCACAGGAACCCAAGGGACAGTCTGTTCTCAAACAACTGATATGTTTATTATTTTGGTCATATGTTGAAGGGAATCCAAAAGAATAATTGTAATCTGACCAGACATTTGCACTTCCAGGAACATGAAGGAGATGGGATATGCGAGGAACACACAGGGGGAGTTCGTCCTCTTTTCCTTCTCCTGGTGCTGCATGCTAACGCCCTACTCGTGTCGTCTCTGCTACGGCTCAAGCCTACTATGCCCTTCCAGAGGTAAGTGCACCAGGCTGGCTTTCTCCTGCTGGTACTTTCTTCATCCCAGCTGCGCACAGAGTCTTTGGCTATGGCTCTTGGATCCAATCATCCTGGAAATAGTGAGTTAAGAGCCCAGCAGAGTACGAGTAGTTTTTCCCCACTCACCGGGAATTTTGAAATAGTTTTTTTTTTTTTTAGCTTCTCATCAATGGCCCAGTTCTCCTAAAACTGGGCATTTCTTTTTTTTTTTTTTTAAAGATTTTATTTATTCATTTGACAGAGAGACAGCCAGCGAGAGAGGGAACACAAGTGGGGGAGTGGGAGAGGAAGAAGCAGGCTTTCAGCAAAGGAGCCTGTTGTGGGGCTCGATCCCAGAACGCCGGGATCACACCCTGAGCCGAAGGCAGACGCTTAACGACTGTGCCACCCAGGTGCCCCAAAACTGGGCATTCTTAATAGGTGCTATGGTCTGAATGTTTATGTCCCCCTTACGTTCATATGTGAGGGCTCAATGCCCGATGTGATTGTATCAGGAGGTGGGGCCTTTGGGAGGTGTTTAGATATTGAGGTGGAGCCCTCATAAATGGGATTAGTGCCCTTATAAATGAGGCCCCAGAGAGTTGCTGGCCCCTCCACTGCGTGAGGACACAGAGAGAAGCTGTGGGCCATGAACCAGGAAGAGGGCCCTCACTAGAATATGACCATGCCAGCACCTTGACCCTGGGCTCCTCAGCGTCCGGGCTGTGAGAAATAAATTTCCGTTATTTATGAACTGTCCACACTGTGGTATTTTGTGTAGCAGCCTGAGTGGTCCAACACAACAGGTACTGGATACAAAAAGGTCTACTAGAGAAAATAAATTTGGGAGATCTTGGGGTGGGGTTGGTGGTAAACAAAAATTATTTCAGGACTTCCTAGAGCCTTTCATTGTCTTGAGTTTCTTCAAATATTGTAATGGATGTTTGTATTTCTGTTATTATATTCTGTTATTCCTTTAAAATAAGATATTGAAAAAAGATGCAATTTATTCTAACGTATGCCAGAATCAAGATCCATAGCATTAGACAGTTAGTAGTGCCAAGCAAACGTATATTAGGATAGAAGGAATGAATGGAATAGGATGTAATCTAGGACATCAAAGGCAGTCATATTTGTATGAGTTTGGAATTAATTCCCTTCAGAAATAAACTACGTAAGTCGTGGTCGGTAATACATACCAGGGAGTGTGTGAATGCAAAGGAACCTCTCCTGTGACTGGAATCATGGCTACATTTGGGAGAATGGGTAGTTTGAGGGAGAGTCTATACATCCGTGCCCTCCTTGAAGACACTATGAGCTGGAGAGACAGGGAGATGGCATTGTAAAGAGCGAGGTGAAGTTGAGCCTAGCCATATGGTCAGTGCCACAGCCGGGCAAGCCTGTCAGGGGCAGGCACGCTTGCAGTGCGGGCGAGAGGGAATTGTCCTGTGAGAACCACATACACTCGGCCCTGAGGAAATGAGGACAGAGGGCTGTGGGCCAGAGTCTGCTCTGTGACTGACACTTGTGCTGATCGGAGCCAACACTGGATGTTGAATCATGTCCACGCGAAGTTGATTAGGATGGATGGGAGCCTTCTAATGCCCTAAAAACATTCAGTGCAGGGCAAACCATACTCATCCAAAGTGCCATACACAAGATTGGCTTCTGTTTTGCAATGTTTGTGACTAAATGTATTCAACTGAGCAGAGGCATGTAAATAGATCTTCCAAGAACGTCCTCTTTTTCTAACCACTCTCCATCCCAGATGTCTCCCTATAGCTGCCATTTATCCATTAAAATAATATGTTGGCTGCATTAAAATATCAAGCTTTCCGGATTAAATGGAAAACAGCATTAACTTGAGATGTGTGACTTGGCCTGTGCAGACCACGCACCTTGCTGCTATGATTGCATTAGAATTTGCTAATGATATTGGTGAGAAGACATTGCCATCAGCTTCCTGTTTGATCAGCAGGGCTTGCGCACGGGGTTGTTACAGGAGACTTGGGTGTTGATCATTTGTCCATTCCCCTATCATGCTATCTTTCTGCATGCAACGCTGATGGAAGTGCAGCCAGATAATTGGAAAACTACCAATGGCATATGCATAACTGGGCTTTCCAAACCAAGTTGCTTTCTGGGAGTAATACATGCATATTGATTTTGATGCCATCCATTCAGAGTTCTAACATAAAAGCAGGAGAAAGATTCTAACTCACTTGAGTTCTGTTTTGTCCCATAGTACCCCACCCCCCACCCACTGTGCTAGACATGGCCCTTTCATAACAAATCGCTAACCCCCAAGATTCTCAAGCTAACTTAATGGGCTTCGCATCATTAGTGAATTAGTCTCTCTCACTCGTGAACACACATAATCACACACATACATTATAATCTTTTAATGTTCTGCTGGAAGGATTACTTGAAATTTTTGCACAAAAGAATAATTATCACAGTTATGGTTATATTATAATATATACAAATGACCTTAATGTCATGTAAAAATGTATATCCTTAGGAAAACTCTTGCTTTAAATCCTAGTAGCAAAATTGATATTATGAAACGAGGTATTTTATGACAAAATAATGGATTAATTTCCTCACAATGCCCCATAAACAGTTGCTAAAATTAAATCATCCATTCACTAGTGACAATGATTTAAAATATCTTGCCTCAATATATTTTGTTATATTAGAGTATGTAATGTCTAGTATAGTTTCCTAGAGATTTGGACTATTTTATTTCATATATAAGGTAGCAATGAATTTTTTTTTTTTGGCAGCAAAATCTAGCTTTTCTTCCTATACTTAGAATTTTGACATAAATGGTCTTCAGAGGGTGGAGCATGTTATTATATTCCAGTTTTCTCCTCTGATTTCTAAGGTATCTTCTTAGAAGGAGACCCAAGGAAGGAAATAGTTTGGTATGAAGTATGGCCTTGGCTGATGCTCTCATTTTAGGATATAATTTGGAATAATAAATTGTGTCTGGTGTTTTGATTGGATGCCAGAGCATTCCTGGGTGGTGAAAATGTGTCTCCTCTTATGAAAACATTTTCTTTCTGGTCAAGAAGCTGTCTCCCGTTCTTTCTTGTTTATAAAGTCCTTGTGGGTCTTTGTAACTTTGGTTTTAGCAGGCGCTACCCAACTGACCTCGCATGAATGGCATATCCAATTCTATACTTATGTCTGAACAAAAATATTTAAAACTCAGCAGCATATAAAGCAGATTCAGGCCAAGTGTATCATTTAATCAGTACACAGCCACACATGAAAATCTGGGATTCCCATTTGAGTCTATATAATTCTCTGGTTCCAAAAAGGAAAAAAAATCCAACTTATTCCGAGTCTGAGACCTGATTCACATGTCACCAAATGCAGCAGTCTGTCTACGGTATAGTGGGCCTATGAATTGGAGACGATAATTAATATAGCCGATAAATCCTTTGAGAAGATGCTCCAGAAACTTTCAGAAAAGTACATCTTCTTTCTAAGTTATTAAAGCTGTGCTTTTTCGTATGGCATTTCTCATGTAGACGTTTAAGATTATTGGTCTTGAATGTTCTATTGAGCATGTCTTTTTTTCTGGCTGTTCTGTGTGGCTTATGAAAGTACTGGTTAGGAGCAATAATAATGAAAATTTAGGCTAGGGTTCTCCACTTATTCTTTATTCCCAACCTGGAATCTGGGAGTTTATTGCTGTTTTACTTTGAATTATTCAACTCAGCTCATGTTTATAAAGCACCAGCTGTACATTCAGTCCTTAGTGATGTGAGGAGCTCCCAAAGGCATTCAGAACTTGGTCTCTGTTTGGGAATTACAGTAAAGCTGGGAGGCAAGACTCACTCACATTAAACAACCAAGCGATCGTCCCTGTAATGCGGTGTCAATGCATATTATATAGTGACCCTCATTCTCTATGCGTGAAACACGGACCACCAGCATCAGCATCACCTGGAAGGTTGCTAGAAATGTGTTCTGCATGCATTAAAGTTTAAGAAATTCTCATAAAAAGGAAAAACAGTGAGCTCCAGGGAAGGCTAGCTCAGGGGGAGGTCGGTGTGGACTGAAATTGTGGGGGAAGACTGTATACAGAACAACAGAGGTAAGAGGGTAGGATCTAAGTAATTTGGACCCATTTGCCTTAAACTGTCCCTGGCATGAAAGCCACACCCCAGGAATGCTTGTTTAAAATGCTGATTCCCGAAACTCTCTCCCCACCCTTTATGAATGAAAGTCTGTGGGGTGGGCCCGAGGAAAATATATTCTTACCAAGCTCCCCAGGAAACTTTCTAAACGAAGTTTGAGAATCACACGTGCAGATGAAAGGGAATGCCTTCAAGGTAGGGGATAGTTTGCATGCCAAAGCCACGCCAGGCATAATCTGATAGTAGGTTTAACTCTCTTTCCCAGATTGCAATTCCTGTGTGTTATCCTCAGTCAAGTCTTCCCTTAAGTTGGTTGGCTGTTATGGCCCCCTCTGGGTCTTAAGTTAGTACCACCTGAAGGAATGAAAGGACCGGCTAAGTCCATATTTTGGAGCTGTAGTGACATGGGGAGAGGGTAAGGGGTTGGCAGACTTCATTGAAGAGCAACGGAAGACAATCAGTTGGTCTGAAGACAAAATCCATGGAGTAACAGAGCAGGTATACATGTCTTGAGTCTTCAGAATCATTCATTTATTAGTTCATTCGATATGCATTTTTGAACACCTACTGTGTGCCTGGAACTGCTCACGTGACTCTCTTCTTGGCTTCATTGAGGTTCATGGAGAAAATGACACAATTCTTCCAGTAGTTATCCAACCTGGGACTTGATGCTCAGCAAATCTTTCACTCATGTCTGAGTGGCTCAAAGTTTCAATCCCTGACAGCAGTTCAAAAATTTAATTATTTTCATTAAGCTACCATTCCCTCACTCCTTGCCCTTGTATTCATTAAAACATGGAGCAGAATTTCGTCTGATTCCTGCTCTTTTGTTCCAGGGTTTTCTATTTCTTTTCCCATTTTTCTTTCTCAAAGAAAAATGTGCCTTGGGTATTTTGAGTTAACATGGCTACAATCAATAAAAAACAAACAAACAAAAAACAAAAAGTGGGTAAATGCATGAGTGAGCATTTCTTACCCAAGGAAACCCATTTGGCCCACACATACATGAGATGACCAGAGCTTGAAATGCCCATTTTGCCCTGAATCCCATCCCCTATGTTTCTTTGGGGACTTTGCTCCCATCCCTGTCATCTCTGCATTTTCAACCTCTCCCACTCCAGTGGCTCCTTCTCCTTGAGTCTTTACCATCCCTAAATCAGCAGATTTCTCTTCTGTTGCCCTGAATGCTATTCTTTCTCTTGGCTTCTCTTTCTTGGAAGCCCAACTGCATTGCCTATTTTCTCACGGTCTCTACAGTCCCCTTCTCCCTGCATCCTGGCTTCTATCTCAAAACTCCAACCTTCCAACTCTTAATGTTAAGGTCATGTTTCTAGCTGCAGTGGAAATCATTGTAAATAGCAATAATGAGACTAACTGCAACTTCAGGTTGTTGTGGGGATAGACTGAGTTCGTGATTATAAGAGCTTAGAGCAATGACTGGTGGGTTGTGAACCCTCCATAATTGTTAGCTGATCGATCCCTTACAAAAGGAAAATGATGACAAAAGCCATCATCATCCATGATGGCTACCAAAGAAAGGCACAGTGCGTAAGGCCCGTGGCAGACAGATTAAAACTCTAACTTAAAAGCATACTACAAAGGTCCACTAAAAGAGTCTTCTTAGTGATGTGAAAATGAATTCTCTTTACTAACTATGTCCAGATCTCTGCCTTTTGGGGACGTGATAGAATGGTATTTCTTGGCCTCCTGTGGTTGGTAGGGCTCTGAGCCCAGCAGCGGCCAATGAGTTGTGAGCAGAGGTGATGCATATTTTTCTGGACCAAGCTTTGAGTTGTTGGTACAAGACTGTCCAGAGAGCTCTTTTCTCTCTGCCAAAAGGTTTCAGGTAATGGCTGCTCTATCAACTGGGCTTCTTGGCTCTCTAGACAAATGACATGCAGGTTCAGTGCCTTTCATTTATACGACTTGGTGAATTAGCAAAGATTACTAGATTTAGTATACATACAGTCATAGGGGGTGCCTGGGTGGCTCAGTCAGTTAAGCGTCTGCCTTTGGCTCAGGTCAGGATCCCAGGGTCCTGGGATCGAGCCCCGAGTCAGGTTCCCTGCTCAGCAGGGAGTCTGCTTCTCCCTCTTCCTCTGGCCCCCCTCCTGGCTCATGCTCACTTTCTCTCTCTCTCTCAAATAAATAAATAAAATCTATTTTAAAAAAAGTCGTAGCAATGCCTCCCCAGGATTGGGAGCAACAATTCCCTACTTCGCCGTACACTTGACCACTAGCCACAGTACCCAGCTCCCTCTACGCACGCATACATCCAGCTAGCTGGAATGTCCCAAGTTCAGAAAGAATCCTTTATTATCAGTGCAATTGGGTTGGCTGTTCCTTTCAGTTTTTATTCTAGTTTTATTTAATGACCAGTTATCATTAACTTGGTTTCTTCTTATTTGTTTAATTGGCTGCAGCTTATTTAACCTGAATATGTAGGTTGCATATTTATTTCAACAGTGTTTTTGGCCTATAATTTTCTAATAACTTGACTTTAAAACATGATAGTGTTGTAGTTCAAATTTAAATGATCTGTATATTTTTCTTAAAGAAAATGTATACATACTCCATTGAAAATTTGCTTAGATAGTCACAATTTATTGGCAATATGCTCCCTATGAATTTGTGCTACTTAAAATGCTTAAAATATGAGTTAAATAGTCAGCATCGTAAGATGACCAAGCTCTTTTTAATTTATAGGACCTTTAAAATACACTTAGCCGTATTTTGTGCTTATGATGATTCAGAAAGACAAGTACTCCCATTTACCAAAAATGTCTGTAGAGACAGAGGTAGAATGAAAATTTTATGTGTAAGATTATATTTTGTTCTGTGGAATAACAATGAGCAATTAAATTATGTTGCTAGCAACAAGTTTATTACAACTTCTACATTTTGATCCTCTGTAATTTTTTTTCACTACTAAGTTCTGGACAGTGGGAAGGGTCGGTGAAATGGGTTACAGGATCTTTGGTCCTGAAACTAGAATAAAAACATTTGCAAGTGACTGACAGAAGGCCTCTTTAGTGGCCTCAGGAAGGGCTCAGTCTCTGATGTAATCTTGTTCAAAATCTCATCAGGCTTTAAGGATGTGAAGGGGTACAAAAGGAAAAAAAAGGAGATTTACCTTATGTGTCCCAGAGAAAGGTTGCAATTTCAAGCGATGCCCACAGTCGTAGGTAGGTAGTGTTCATGACTGGATGATGGATGGAAGACAGTCAGAGATTGTAAGGAGTATATGACCCATTTAAAGGCATTAAAAACAAGCAAACAAACAAATGACCCCAAACATAGCAGAACAGGCCTGCAGGCTGAATTCAGTGCACGGTCGGCACTCTAGGAATGTTGGCTTTGGTTCAGCATTAATACTCAGTTTCTAAGAAGTTGAAAACGGGGTGCATGTAATCTTGCTGGAGATAGATGCCAAGATCTACTCATTCTTGATCCTAAGACTCCCGAGATGACATATTTTATTTTTCCTTGAAAAGATAAATATTGATATATTAACTTAGCTTTTTTTCCCTTCTCAATGATTTCTGTTGTCCCTGCCCTTCTTCCTTATGGTAGCTCAACCTGTAGCATTTGATACTTCTGGTAAACCAAGACGCACTTGGAATTTTGGGAAAACAATTATTTGACTGTTTTTTTTTTTTCCTTCTAATTTTGATTTTTCTTGGATTTTAGCAGTGATTCTGCAATTCTAGTGGCAGGTTATTGGGGATGAAGTATAACTGGGATTGGAGACTTCAGGTGAAAGCAGGTATCGGTTATCTTCATTTGCTCTAAGCACCTCGACACTTGCAGTTAGAAGATTAGATTTCTTGGAGGGGAAAAATAAACAAAATTGGAGATGCGTCATTCTGCCTTTTCTCTGCCATTTCCTCAATACTCTATCACCTCCTTCAAGCAGTGGGTCAATCCCTTCTTTTGTATTTCTGCCTCCAGAAGGTTTAACAACATTTCTGTCGTCCTTGTTTGTTCCGTACTTGGCCAAGTGAACACTAATCCTTCTGGTTTGTGCTGCTCCTTCATAATTCAATGACTTAGACATTTGGATCAAGGTCCTTTAGAATCCACCTTCATCAGAGAAATCCTTTGTAGCCACACCTGCTTCTTCAGATTGCCTTCCTTTCCTGTTTTCCCCTTTGACCGGATTTTATTTGGCTCTCAGAAATTCGCTTGATTATGGACTCCCATCTGTAGAGTGTAATGTCCATAGTCACATATCCATTTTTCATTCCCCCCCCAGCCCCCAGACATTTTTTAATCTGCTCACTTAAAATCAAAGGTATGTTGAAGTCTGCTCATCTAAAATCAAGGATATGTTAAATTATGATTATGCTTTTAGTTCTTTTTATTAGAATTCAAACTTACTGTCAGCCCAGCTGCTTTCTTTTGGTGTTCAAAACTTCCACTACGGGCAAGTTCTTCAGAATGAGGTCCATACTCAGTGGGACACAGTGTGGTCTGGTAGGAACAGTGGGGCTCTGCCTCTAATGAGCTGTGTGACCTTGGGCAAGTTGGTTAACCTCTCTAAGCCTCAGTAGTGTTTCTGATCTGTTAAATGCAGACAGCATCTACCTTGTGAGGTTACTGTGGCAATTGTATAAGAAATGCTTTTAGCAGAGTGCCTGTTACGATACAGAAGTTCTATAAGTGGCAGTCAATATCTTCTTTCAAGACATAAAACTTTCAGCAGAGTAAATCAGGAGTTTACCAGATGGTTCACTTTTAGCAGCCAAAGAAACTTCTAGCATCTGCTGATGAAGAGGATGATGGTGATGATGACTCCAGCTACCATTTATTGGAGCACTCACTCTGCATGACTATTTACTCCTCATAGCCCTAGAATACAAGCACTGCTCTCATTCCCATTTTATGGTGAGGGAAACTGAGGCCTAAAGAGATGAAGCAACATGCTTACAGTGGCAGAGTCTAGTTCCAAGCTGATATGTGCCCTACTTTGAGGTCTGTCCTCTGACCATTGATAACCTCATCACTTGTCTACATCAGGTCAGCTCTTGGCAAGTGTGTCCACATGATCCACCTGGAAGGTCTGTATTACACACTTAGTGACACCACATCCCTGCCCCCCTCTGTTATCCCGACCCAGTTTTCCTCCTGGTGTCTTCACTCTCTGCTCCTTGCGCCACATGTGCAGAACTGGATGCCTGTGAAGTCTCCTCATAACATTTTCCTGCAGTTTTGTATTTTCTAATATGGTTACCATTCTGTGGGGTGGAACTCCCCTTCCCTGCTTCACACTTGTCTCAATGACATCTTGATCCAATTCCACAAGTTTCTAGTCCCCTTTGGTGATGAACGGTTTCAGTTTAGTAATTAAGATTCAGTCATGCTGATTTCTCAGTTTCGGTCTGATTTGATTCAAAGCTCTCTTCTCTCAGGACAGGGAAGAATTCCCAGCATGAACCTAGAGCAGAGTGGAGGGTTGTTTTCTCTTTGCTTTTCTTTCCTTCTTCTCTGCACTGAGGCCTTTGGGGCTGGGAGATGATGGGAGAAGAGGAAAGCAGTCTCTCATTTTGTCTCTGTGGTGAGGTTCCTCTCCCACATCTTTTGGTCACCACCAGAGCACAGTGGATGGTAGTAACAGATGGTGATCGCTAATTTTAAGTCTCACGTTAGCTGGACTGTGGTGACCAGTTGTTTGATCAAACACCAGTCCAGATGTTGCTGTAAGGGTATCTTTAAGTTGTGATTATCATTTACAATTTGTTGACTTTAAGTAAAGCAGATTGTTCTCCATGATGTGGGTGGGCCTCATCCAATCAGTTGAAGGCCTTAAGAGAAAAGACTGAGGTTTCCAAAGAAGAAATTATACCTTCAAATTGTAACACAGAAGTTCTGCCTGAGTTTCTAGACTTCAGTTCAAGACTGCAATAGCAACTCTTAACCCGAATCACCAGGCTGCTGGCTTGCCCTACAGATTTTGTCCTTGCCAGCCCCAACGACCAATGAGCCAATTCCTTAAAATACATCTTTGCTTCTCTCTCTCTCCCTCTCCCTCTCTCTTTGGAGAGATAGAATGTCTAATATTGTAGATTATGTCTCTGGAGGGAGGGGAGTGGGCATTGAGAGAAAGATCCGATTGGTTTTGTTTTTCTGGAGAATCCTGACTAATACGGTCGTGACCCCTCAAATGGAGTATATAAAAATGGGAGTTTTTATATTCCAGGAGAGGTTCAAGATGCTCCGTTTGAGATGCTACAAGATATTAGAACTTCTATCTATAGAGTTTATTTTTTTAACCCAAAGGGGAAAAAAAGTTCTGCTTCCCTAACGTTTTTTAATTTTTTGAGAAGATTTTATTTATTTATTTATTTATTTATTTATTTATTTATTTATTTAAGAGAGAGAGAGCACAAATCAGGGGAAGGGCAGAGGAAGAGGGAGAAGCAGACTCCCTGCCCAACACAGGGCTCCATCCCAGGATCTTGAGATCATGATCTGAGCCGAAGGCAGACGCTTCACCGACCGAGCCACACAGGCACCCCTCACTCATGTTTAATATGCAGATTGACACCAGCATCCTGCCTAGATCCATGTATCAGATGGCCACATTTCACGTACAAGGCTTGAGGGCTCGTGGGCAAGAAGGGGCGACAACAAAGCAAAGGGCTTGCTGGTGGTGCCTTCGTACATCCTGTGGCTTTTAGTGTATTCAGGTGCTTTTCAGTTACCTATGCAGACATTTGAAGTTAAATGTATTTATGGATAATATTACCTAATTTTAGCTAAAGCAACCCTGGTATAGTGGACAAATTGTTTCAGATGATCTTCACAAAGAATGTGTGGGTTAAGGTGAATGCTGGTAACGTAAGCGCCCCCGGACAAGGAAGCGGAAGGGCAGATACTTATCAGGCCCCTCGTGTAAGTACTTCTTTATCTCTATCTCCAGGTAAAGACGGAAAATCTGGGACATTCTAATCAGATAGGCCAAAAAGACTGCCAAAAAGTTTTTTTGAATTTTCAAGAAGGTTATTAGAATATGGAGTTATAGTCATAGTTTAGCTTACATTTGCTTTACCATGTAGTTGCTTTGTAAGTTGAGTAGTTAAACTGTAAGCATCTCCCGATCTAATTTGGTTGCTTACATCCTTTATTTTCTGATATTATATAAATAGATGGGAGAAGACAAAGATTTCAAGATGATTTCCAAGTTTTCATCCTGGGTAAGTGAATGAGATGTGATGTGGAAAGTTGAGAAGTAAGGTGTGGATGATATTTTTTGGACAAGTCTGAGGTCTGAAGACCCCTAAGAAAAAAACCGAATCTCTCTCTCTCTCTCTCTCTCTCTCTCTCTCACACACACACACACACACACACACACTAGTACACAGAGAGAGATGCTTAAAGATGCTCTTGTTCCATTTTGAAGATCTTGGGAAAAAATGGATTTGTAAATTGAAATTTCTCTAAGTGAAAGTTTATTGCCACAGTATGCCAAAGCAATGCACTATGTGATGCTTGTTATCCATGCAGATATTAAGCACGTGTGCATTTCTAAGCGGTAACCCATTCTAAGGGGAAAGCGTCCGTTCCACAGCGGTGGCACATAAGCAATGCAAATACCATACCATTTTAACCGTACATTTTGCATATAAAACATGCCACTTTTCTCGCAGTATTTTCTGTTGCTTGTTTATGAATTTTACAAATCTGGTATTTTTCAAGTGCTTCCTCACAATAAGTACTTGGACTGGTGAGAGTATAAAATTACAACGCCATTGTCAGCTCAGGGTGGAGACAAACCAGAGGACATTGGGGTGAATCACCGTGCCTCAGTCGAGCCAGACGCGTTTCATGCTCCCGCAAAGTCCGGACCCACTACACGGCAACCCTTGGAGGCTAAGATCAAGTCCTTTTTTTCCTTTGGCCTCTCTGTGCTCCTTGCCTCCCCTTTGTAAGACAGCCCCCCCTCCCGTCACCTGGGATGCATGCATCGACTGACCCCTGCAGTGCTGAACAGCAAGCAAGTGAAAATGAGTTGAGTCAACCCCGAGTTTTTCGTGTTTGGGGCCCCATGGAAGTTAACTAATCTGAGTTCATCTTCCTCCCTTAGTTTGGTCACAGCCCGCAAATGCCACACAGCAGTGGTGGGGGGCCGGGGTCCTGTGTAGCATATGCGTGTTCCCTGAAAGCACTGGTTGTGCAGATCTAGTTCTCTCGCTACAAAAAAAAAAAAAAAAAAAGGAAAGGAAAAAGAAAACATCCCAAATCACACAGTAGTATGAGGCAAAATATCTGATTACAGAGTCTAAAACTGCTTTGTGTATGTAATTTTTGAAGAGAAAAAAATTACAAGCCAGCAGCAACGAAGTGCTTAGTGCAAGATTTCAGTTTCCAACCTTGCAGCTATTACATTTCAATCCGAGCAGCGGGAAGATTCTGCTGATCCTAAGCTGACGAATGTCAAGGAGGAAATGGCTTGTTTCTTCTTTTAGCAGGTGGTTATTGTTTTAAAAATGAAGAGCCTCAAACCTGGCTGCAATCCAAGGCATGTCACATAAGCTTGATCTAGAGATACGCCGTGAGATTCCCCAGCCCCCAAATATTTGATTAGAGCATATGTAAATCGTCCCGTGTTCTTGGCATGGGCTGGGTCAGGAATGACAATGTGGATTATGATGTTCGTATACAATCAAAGGTTATTATTACCTTTTTTTCCCCAAAGGAAGAAAAGTTGTTTAGTCAGGAGATCTGACGCTTCTTGGTATGGCAGATAATTCCTGCCGATGTGCAACGAGGAAATAAACAATGACTAACAGTTCGTGAGAGTCTGTAAATATAACTTAGATTTCTTGAAAAGTTAATAGCACAGCTAATACTGAAATATGTAGCTGCTCAAATAACTATTAGTAATTTTCTTTATTGACCCCAATTTCTGAGGGCTATAGCCACGGTCCCTCAGCCCCAAATCAAAAAATTAGATTTGAGAGCCTCAAATATGTATCAAAAGCATTTGTAAACAGAGTGATAGCCAAAATATGAAAGGCACACATTGTCTTCTTGTATAATTAGTTGACAAGAAATTTCCACATCTTATCTACTTATGTGTATTGAATAGCATCCTGAGAAATAAAAAAAAATCGCTGTCGTCTTAAATGCTTAAATTCAAGGGTTTGCAGAAAACAGCTCCATACTCTCACTGATGTCCCTGGCTTGATCCCATGGATCTGGCTGTACAAAGTGGGTGCCTTAACCCCAATCTAAATATAGTTAAAATAATTCTAGGTAATGCTTTTCCGATCATAGTAATAAAGACACACAAGAGACACACATTTACCAAGAAAACAACGCTGCTGTGATTTAACACAATGGAAAAATGGAATTATATGTATTTAATATAATTTGCTATCTGCAGAGAATTGCTGTTTCTCTAGAGAGCAAATCCTGGGGGTGTGGGTGTTTCATGTATATATCTCATGCATGATTGGGATGACAACCAGAAACATGTTTATATCTCAAAGTTGCCAGTTTTTAAAAAAACGCAGGTGAAATCTTTCCAGGTTAGCTCCAGAAGTAGTTAAATTATTGGATTAAAAGTGTTTCTTACTCATAAGAATGAAGAGGGGGAAGGGATAAGAGCGAGTTCAGACAAGAACCAATCTCGCCTGGAGGTAGAAATGTATGCAATGCCTCAGAACAGACAATAGAAAACTAATGAGGTAAAAAGTCTGGCATAATTGTGATCTGATTTTCACAGATTAAACTAATGTCAATGAGGAGAAAGGAAGAGTGAATGAGCCGAAATGGCTTTGAGACACCTGCAAATAATTGTGTTTCCAGCCATAGATTGTTCGGGCATTGCTTTAAATGGCATTTTACAACAGAAGGAGTGGAATGGGGATCCGGAGAGGTGGGATTCCTTGCTCACAACTCCTCCCCATCCCAGAGATCCACCCCTCAGAAGCCCCTGCAGCAACCGTGTCCCAAGAAGGAGCTGCCTACTGACCCCTCTGCCTGCTTTATAAATCCTATAATTTGATTGATATGAAAATAAAATCATTGCAGCTGAAAGCTGCACCCTGGTTTTTAAGAAGAAACATTTCCAGGGGCGCCTGGGTGGCTCAGTCATTAAGCGTCTGCCTTCGGCTTGGGGCGTGATCCCGGAGTTTTGGGATCGAGCCCCGCATAGGGCTCCTCTGCTGGGAGCCTGCTTCTTCCTCTCCCACTCCCCCTGCTTCCCTCTTTCGCTGGTTGTCTCTCTCTCTCTCTGTCAAATAAATAAATAAAATCTTTAAAAAAAAAAAAAGAAGAAGAAACATTTCCAGTACTAATATTTGACAGCACATCTGTATAGTACATGGGTTGCTTTTCTTCACTGAATTCTCAGGGCTATTTTTGATTCGTTCGCTTTATTTGCTCTTTTGGGGTCCTGTCAACCAAGAGAATTCACTGAAAATTTAAGTGAAGAGGCATTTATTTGGGCAATTAGAATTGCAAATCAGAAGCCACAGTTTCAGGTAGAAACTTGAAATGTGTTTGGAGGAAGACAGAGAGGGGGCAGAGGTATATAGGCAAAGACTTTGAGGGTAGTTCTCATTCAGGTCCTCTATGCAAAACAGGGATTGAAACTAGGTTCGCTGGGAT
The DNA here is from genome assembly GCF_017311325.1 of Ursus maritimus. Lineage (NCBI taxonomy): Eukaryota > Metazoa > Chordata > Mammalia > Carnivora > Ursidae > Ursus > Ursus maritimus. Next base: position 39,292,778 of record NW_024427107.1, on the reverse strand, counting down.
TGGTTGAATTAATAAGCAAATGAAGGGTTGAAACTTGTTAGATGGAATTGGTTCCTTTCTGAGTGCAGAGTGCGGGGGAGTCAGGTGTCATGTGAGGAGGAAGCCAAGTCCAGGCTCCGGGCTTGAAGCTGCCTAGAAGGTCTTTAAAAAGTTCACGCCCTCTCCGATGAGGACATGCACAGATTCTGCCTCCCGAATGGCCTCCCGACCCTATTTTAAAAGGAGACTCGCTTAGCTAGGTTTGCTTGTTCTGTTTTAAAATCTCCTTTTACAGGCCTTTCATCAGCTATATCTGGGTCCATATTTTGCTCAGAATTCAATTTAAGTGAGGTCCTCTTGTAAGCAGCTAAATTTTTTTGACAGACAACCCCTTATGAGGGGACATACTCCCATTCCTATGAGCCACACCTATAGAGGGTTATAAACAATTCTCTAAGGACTAGATGAGGTTGGAGGGGAGATAGAATCTATCTAACCAATTAAGACATGAAATCCTTTCCTCTCAACTGGAAACAGCAAAAATGAAATGGTGATCACTGTTAAGACAAATAGACTATTTGGACCCTGGTAATTAATCACTGTTGTGATAGATATGTAGTGAAAATTTTATTTCAAAGTTTAACCATATTCAGCTAAGTGCCTTGATTAGCTTAATGTGACTTCATCTTACCAGAAAACAAATTTGAATTGCCATGGAAATACAATTTGCTTTTACAGGAAGAATCATGATCCAAGCAGGGTAACAAACTCACGTTGACTTTTCCGTGATTTTTTTAAATGTCAGATTTATTGAGCTGTAATTTGCATATAGTAAAATTCCTCCTTTTGAGTATGAGCTTTGACAGACGCATGTCTGTCATGTAACCACTGCCATAACCAAACTACAGCACAGGTCCCCCACTTGCAGAAATTTCCTCCTGCCCCTTTGCAGTCAAGCCCCTCCCTTCTACCTTCAGCCCCTGGCAGCTCATGATCTGTCTCCTGTTCTGTAGTTTTGCCTTTTCTGGAATGTCATGTCAGTGGAATCCTACAACATGCAGCTTTTTCATCTAGCTTTTTTATTTAGTGTAAATGTATTTGAGACTCACGTATGTTGTTGTGTGTGTCAGTAATTCATTTCTTTTTAGTGCTGTATAGTATTCCATGTGGTTGCACTTTTAACACAGGGACACATCTGGGGGCTGATTCTTCCATTTGGGTTATGATGGAGTCAAGGGGAAGCAGAGCTTTTATCTGGTGGCGATGGAAGCTTCTCTACAAATTCTTCTGTGAAAAACCCTTGGACAATACTTTTTAGCCTAGGAGAACCCAACACAAAGGAGCACAATGGTTATATATATGGTCCGTACTTCATACAATTTGGGGGGGGTCAATTCTGAGGAGGAAAGACTGACTGGAACAGAGGTTGATACCAAACTAAGTTTCTAATGGTACCAGGAATTGTTTTTTTTTTTTTTTAATCTTTGCCAATAAATAACTCAACATTTATGGTTTTCTAAAAAAAAAAAAAAAAAGAACCATTTAGAGAAATCAATTGGGGAAAGTTTAAAAGATGATTACATATTCATTGACTGATTAAGATGATACTTTTCAAAATAATAGTGCATAGATTTATCTAATACTTTCTAATATTTAAAACACTTACCACATGTATCATCTCATTTAATTCTCACAGAGACCCCGGGAGGCCAGAGGGGTAGATATTATTACTCATAATTTACAAATGAAGAAGCCAAGAGTCCAAGGTCACAGTGGCTCACTCAAGGTCAAATGATGGGTAATTGTCAGCATTGGCTTAAAAGTCTGAGACTCCTAACTTTCAGCCTAGTGAAAACCAAAAGGACCAAATTCTGAATAATAAATTTAAGCAGAAGTAAATATTGTCAGAGTTAAATATTTAGGGTTGTAGGAACTAAACTCATAGGAAAATTCAACCACGAGTCTCTTGTTATTTCATTAAGATTGGAATTTTTAAAAAAATACAATCTCACCATGTTATTAGGTTAAGCACTTCTAAAACAAACAAGCAAACAACGACGTATTGTAAATTAGACCATTTTGGAATTTGTGCAATTTAAATGGTTGAGTTATTTTATGTTAGGGAAGTGACTGCACAATATTCATTAGCTAATTTTCATGATGTTTTGGTTTTTTTAAAACACATTGGGCCAAATTACACTTTCAGAGATGCCGGCAGAATTTTAATTAATGTAATAGGTCTAATTTCAGTTCTCTGTATAGTGGTTTCCTTTTGATTCAGGGAGGTGTTGAACATTATAATTCCCCCTTTGGCAAGGGAAGAAAATCGGTTTTGCAGGCGAAGTTCTGTACCCACAGTCCAACAGTGGACTGTTCATCACTGATACAGGTTTTATAGGAGTGAAGTCTTGGCCCTGATCATTTGAGCAAGTGGTGGTGAAATGGGTGACAGACACGGTTGTCCCACTGACAGGCTTAGTTATCGGTATTGCCCATCTCCCCACCCCAATCTCTTACCCGGTCTCTTTGTTTGGAGGGGGCGGAAGAGTCGTGGAAAGAACGAAGATCTGAGTATACCAAGTAAGCTTGTTAAAATATTCCCTAGAAAATAGTAAATAGAAAATAACAAAAACAACAATTTTACTGTTTTTATTCATAGGGTAGAATGTTGCACCAAAGCTTTGCAAAGACGTCAGCATTACTTGTCATCGTCCTCCTGGGAGGTAAGTAGTAGTATCTATAAGCCAGGGGTTTATTTAAATTTAGTTTTACATGTGGGTGTATTTTTACTCCAAGAGGTAAATTGACCTGTGTTGTTTTGATGTCTGAGGATTTCAGGGCTTGAGCATCGATATGTCACATCCCACAAATTGCATTCCAGAGTTAGACCCCCAGGGACATAGAGTCACCTTTAACATCTTTGAGCTCTGATCACTTGTCTTGTAGATCTATAGTTGAAGAAGAGGAAACAAATACTAGCAGGAGCAGAGAAGTACTGAATACTTAACACAAGCAGCTGTTAATTATAAACTGGCAGCCATTTGTATTTTACTAAAAACGTTGATATGCCTCTCAAAGAATTTTTAGGAAGACATTAAACCCCTTTCATCTCCATGTCTGATTCCTACCTTTGCTACCTTCTTTCCCCCAAAGAATGCCTATTCTCCCTTCAGAGCCCTATCGAGGCTCATAAAACCAATAAGATATCTTTTTTGGAGGAAGCCAAAATGTACTTGAAGGAATTAGGGTTGGTCTGGGAGATGCAATGCTGGTGTTATAGCAAATTAGTTCTGTTACATATGAGTAGGATGAGTGTTCTGTATATTGTTCTGCAACAAAATGTACGGGCGTGTGTACACATGTGTACGAATGCAGTACACTTAGTAGAAAGCTGCTTGCACGTGTCAGCAGGTGTTTATCACAGTAATGTGGCAACAAAATAAAAGATTGGCAAGGACAATAGATTTTTCTCTAGAAGCTGTAGATACCAGTACAGTGTAAGATATATTTCTTATATTCAAGCCTGTCTTTTATTTTGTTTACACAACAGAGTTATTATGCTAATTACATGGTAATATGCTGCCCCCGAGGACTTTCTATATTGATAGCATCTACTTGAGGATGCAGATTTGGAGCCAATATGTGATTATTACTATTTCAGAATGATATGATCAGAATGACAGTTTTGCCTTCTTAAGGGAGTCCTCACTGGGCTCTTTACTGCTGAGTGTGGGGTTTAACAATGAATAGGAGGAACAATCCAGGAGAGTTTAGGGGATATTATTTCATGTTGCTTTAAAAGAATGTGGAGCTGGACAACATTTTATACTAAAGAGTCAGGTCTAAGACTGTGTGCACGCGTGTGTATGTGCGTGCGTGTGTGTGTGTGTGTGTGTGTGTGTGTATGCACACAAGTGGGAAGCTCATTCTGATACGTGTGCAACCTCACTAGGGGGAGCTCTTGGCTGGCTGTTCAGAGGCTTGACCATTGTCTGTAGGAGACAATTTTTCTTTGTTTGAAAATTTACAAATCATCAATGAAAATGCCATAGATATAGCGGAGGCTCTGGGGCTAAGTCACTGGCTCCCAGTTCTACCTTCAGGCGGGGATGGTGGTGGGGATGTGTCTGTCCCCCCTGCCTGTTGCCCAATGATTATTTTTCTACGTTCCCATCATGGAACAGATCTGAGAGCTACTGTAAACATTTCTTTTCACCCAGAGATAGTCTTTGCAGCCCATTCCTTCTGAAAGGCTCTCCACTGAAGCTTAGTGGTAACGGTGAAAAAGTTTACATTTACAAAACCTTTTCTTTTCAATATGAACTCCGATCAATTCATTAAATGATGATAGAAACATGATTTGTATGAATGACATGACAGTGCTGGCTTACCAATTGGGAACTTTGTGATTGCAAATGCACCTGATCAGAAAGTCATTGGGAGACAATGATTAGCTGAAGACACAGAGAAAATATTTGAAAATCTTTATAATGTAATCATTTGGGGAAGGGGGAGGAAAGTGATATGTCAGGCCTAAGGTAATGGTGATACTGACTTGGACAATTTTAGCACAATTTTATTGTCCTTATTCTTCAAATGTTCTCCTTCTTCCCCTTCCCAGCTTTTTTTTCCTTTTTTTTTTTTTTTTTTTTGTCTTTTTAAATTGGAGGGAAAAAAAAATAAAGCAAAGTGCTTCTTTCCCTACCATGTTCCTTTCCTTTTTTCTCCACTCTAATGACATTTGGCAGGCTCGGCTGTGTAATGCTTGACTGGTTTTATTGTTGTCTGTTCCCAGTGGGGAATAGTTGACACTGCTCTCTGTTTTCAATTGATATCCATTTTCAACAATATTGCTTTCTATTAGATTCCTGCACAGTTTGTGCCAAGCAAACTGAATATTTACTGGGCTGACCTCAAAGCCTTCAAATCAACAAACACTAGAATAAGCAAAATATGCATTTTTAAGATCAAATGTTTTCAAATGCTCCTTTCAAAATTATTATTTTTAAATGCACTGGGAACTGCAGATTAATGGATATTATATTGCCACGTCTGTCAGCCCATTCTTATTTATTTATTTTCACACATTAAATAATGGGATCAAACATTGAAAGAATAGTTGTATACACTACCTAGGCAAGGTTAAAAGCTGTTCAATTTTTCCATATTTAGCAATCCCTCCTTTTAAGCAATAAAGCATGTTTGCTCATTGCTTTTTAATGTCGACGTTGTTAATAGTATGCTATGGAGCCCAGCAACCGAGTCTGACAAACCAGAAGACAGACAACCTTTCCGAGGCTTCCTCAGTGGTCAGGGGATCTGTGTGTTAGAACTGAGAGGTAAAGATTGAATTTAGCCATAAAGAAAGCCAAATAGTCGGTGAATTCCATGAATTTTTAAATATCTTTCTTTGAATTTGCGAAGCGAAGTTGTCGGGACCTTCATGGTAGGCCCGACTTGCACCACAGTGGTGTGGCTGCAGTTGGCTTGTCGGAGGGAAAGAAGTTTGGTTTGGGGAGATAAGAAAAGGAGTAAAAAGGAGAAAAGGATTGTTTTTATGATAGGCAAGTCAGAAACTATTGCAATAGAGTCAAACCTACTCACTTTTCAAAGGGCCTGTCATTCCTTTATACTAAAGTTGAAACAAATCGTAATAGATAGAACGTGTCTGCATAAAGTTCTTGGGTTAGGTTGAAGGCATTATGGGTAATTTAAGCAAAGAAGCCTGCACAGTGAGGCGGACGTTGACTTATATTAAGGACAGCGTGAAGAAATGCCACGGCCAAAATATACATGTTCAAATGATATTTCGACCACCAGACTGTCCTGTTACAGAAGGTAAAACCATCTTACAGGCTCTAACAAGTCCCAGGAAAAGAGCAGTAAGCCAGATTTCCCATTTACAAAGGTTTCTCCCTCTCCCGCTTCTTTCTTTTTTTCCTTCCTTTCTTTCGTAAATATTAAGTATCCGCATTAGCAGCCTCATTTCTTTTCAGGCAGAGACCAGTTTCCCTGTTATCATGTCTCACCCAGACCACCTGCCAGCCACTTGGTGCCCAACACTCTCCATACATCTCCTTTACCCCCCCAACAACCCCATGCGCTGACCCCTTTATTTTACTACTTCTTCAAGTATCTGTGTATTACGGTTGAGACTCCCCAGAGCCTTCAACGATCATCTGCCGTTGGAAATATCTTACTCAGAAACTGTGGTCCAGGGGAGAAGGGGCAGGCCTGGCCCGCAGTGGCCTGGGCCTGATGGGCCGGGTGGTCCTGGGAAAACCCCTTACTCAGCTTTATTTTTCACCATCTGTGTCTCAGTTTTTCTATTTGTAAACCAGGCATAATTAAAACTGCCCACTGGGCCTTTCACAGGCCTGTTGGGAGGATTAGCAAGCGGCTGCAAAGTTTCCTTAGGTCTTTGAAAGAGAGGTGTTACAAGAAATTCAAGGCAGGAGGCTTTTATGCAAGGCGTTGTCTGCATTTACGTGTAAACCTCCATTTTTTTGAAATTAAATATGCTGTTCTTTGGCTCTAATGAGGAGGAGCACGATTAATCAGTAGGATCTCAATCAAAAATACAATTTTCATGGATGTCAGGAATGCCTGGAAGCTCGTGACCAGTATGGAACTAACCTAATGGGCCTGATGTGACCTTGGGGGTTCTGGATGGGTGTTCAGCAAACTTGGGTTCCAATCGAATGCGGTCACTAAGCAGCTGTGTCAACCCTGGCAGGTGATTTCCCTCCCCCAGCTTCCTCACTTGCAAAAATATCGCCCTTTCTGATCACCTCAAGGGGAATAAAACTAAAGTATATGTGAAAGCATTTAAAATGATACCAAGCATTATTTGCATGTAATGTGTGCTATTGGTGATTTTTGAAAATGGGACGAGATAGTCCCAAACTTTCTTCTCTGGCTAATTGCAGTTGCATTAAAACAATGCAAGATGGATTATTTAAAGAGTAAAAAACCTCATTCTCCCCATTGTTCTTTATCCAGCATTTTGGCATTAAATTTTGCTTATCTTCCTGGTTGAGTATTACAACAGCTACAAGACAGCTATTTCTCCAAATGCTTTGTTCCTAAAAAGTACCCTCAGATGGAAGACACATTTCATTCTTGCAGAAAATATATATGACTTGTGACCCCAGAGTGTTTTCTCTGCTGAAGCTTGTCCGGGAATCTGCAGATAAAATACACAGTGTGCTAGCTGCATGAATGATTTTTTTAGGGTCCCCTGCACCATCTTAACATTCTCACATCTATGACCATATTTCCCAAGTGGTATCAGACTTCAATTATGCTTTACTTGATTTTTCCCCTTTCCAAATGCAAATGATTATTTATCAAAGCAGTGAACATACAGATGACAAAAGAAAGAAGATCGATTTCATTGAGATCTGTTGCTTTGGAGAATATTTCATTTAAATTGGATTAGTAAGATGGAACTTCCATTTTTTTCTCTCTGTGAGTTGCAGAGCCAGCCTTGGGAAGTAGACTTGAAGCAAGGTCACCTGGGAAGATTGACAGCCCAAAGAACCTGGGGTCATCTTGGTGATGGCTCCTGTAGGTACGTGGGTGTTACTTATTGTAAAGAAGAAAGGCCTTAGGCAAGGACATAAAGGGTGGGAGAAATGATAGGGTGTCCCCTTAATTAGGTAAAATGGGGTTAAAATGAGTTTCTCTATCCTAGAAGGGGAGAAAAGACAAAAAACCACCGTGGTTTTGCTTTTTGTTTTTAAAAGCAGACTAAGACAAAGTGGGGAGAGAGAGGCAATTCTATGCCATTTCTCTCCCCTTCCTTTTCCTATGCCATGAGCCTCCATCATTCCAGTTTGTCCGAGTGTAGGGATCACTCTAAGGCACGAGGCTTATTTCCATGACAGGTCTTGGAAGGGTTTAGAATTCCCACATTTCCCCATCGGAACCTGTGAGGCGTCCGCGGCCCGTGGCCCGGAGCATTCTACGATGTGCTAGGAAGCTCTGTGGCCTGGACGCGGTGGAGCCCAGTGGTAGACGTAGCCAGAGATGAAGGCCGTGGGTGCAGAGGTGGCATTCTGGGGTCTCCGAATGGAGGTGTGCGCTGTGATAGAGGTGGGGGTTAGAGCAGAAGTCAGGAGGTCAGGGAATTGGCGCCGGAGGGAGCCCGCTTATATGTCATGCTAATTAAGGTGAATAACTTCACCGTCGGAAGCTCTGGTTCTACATCTCCAAAAAGAGTTAAGGAAAAGGGTTACCTTTAGCCATGTTGGAGGAAACAAGTGAGATGGTATATGTAAAAAACGTTTTGTCCAAATTATCAAATACTGTGCAAACACAAAGGCCTGTTGGGATTGAATGTGACGTTGGCACAGCTCCGGAAGCAGAGGGGGCAGCCTGCTGGGATCTTCTGAAGTTTGCAGGCACGGCACCCCTCCCCTGTCCTGGGTCATCAGGCTCGTCTGTGGGTATCTGGGCTGCGAGGCTCTTCCCAGCACCCCTTGGTGGGTGCTGACCTCACTGGGAGCCCCCTTTTAGTAAGGGGAGAACTGTGAGCACCGAACTCATGCAAAAAGCTGTTTAGGGATATAGAACTTTCTGGATATAATCTCAGAACCTTAGCCTCAGGAAAGTGGCCCTGCAGAGCACACCATTCGTGAATTGACTTGAGGAGAAAGAGGCGAACCTTAAAGCATCTTCACAAAAGCAGGAAATATTATCAGCCCAGACACAGACACAGTAAAGACGTAGTTCTAGCATCTGCAATTGGTTGGATTTCATAAAATGAAGAAAATCAAACCAGAGGCCTGTTTGTGGAGTTGAGGCATGATTGTATTTTTTGTTTTCTTAACTAAATAAATCCATCAGTTGACAAAGAGGAGAGAGTAGTGGATTCGACAGAGAAGCTATGATTGAAGACTGGAAGGCAGGGTCAGCTAGAGACGCATTGATCACAGTCTCATTAGTCCTGGAACAGAAACAAAAATGAATTTGAAATGTGGGAAGGGGGTGGGGGAGGAGGGAAAAGGGACCAGAGGGAAATATGGGTACATTTTCCAACGGTGTGATTCATAACACACGGATGAACTCAGACACTGAGATACAATTCATCGGTAAATTCCTGACAGATACGTGAGCCATGGTAAAATGTTTCTATCATCCCACCCCACCCTCTTTCTCCTTATCTTTCTAATAAAGCACCCTGAAATAATACCTACTGCATAGAAAAGGGGTTCTATTCCTGTAAGGATTAGTAATGTTGCCAGACTGCAGAATATATTTCCAAGTAAGATCAGATACAGTAAGGGCGCTGAGAGAGACGGGCAATTGGAGAGCTTGGGAGGCTATTACTATTGACAAGTCATTTCTCTAATTTGGATATTAAGAAGCCTATATTCACCGTAAAAGAGATCTATAAAAGAGCCGATTGTGTATTTCATTAAATTGGGAGTGAAGCTGATCAGAAAATTTCATATTTGGAGAAGCAGAATAATTGGCACGAAATTAAAGTAACTGTTATGAAAACCTTAAATTTGGTCTTCAAGGCCTTCATCAGCTGCCCCACTGTCCTGTTGTCAAACTGCATCCCTCATTATTTTTCATTTGCTTAGAAAATTTTAGTTTTATTTCTCACACGAATCTTCCTTTTCCTGCCCACCACGTTTTTTCTCTGCCCACACGTTTCCTGCGCCTGCCTCGTTGGTTCTCTTTTATTCTAGTCCCCTGACATCCTTCAAGATCTGGTGGGAAGCTTTCTTAGGTCTCCTTGAGGAATTCTAGGGTTCAGGGGAGCCTATTAATGAATACTTATCTTCCCCACCTGAGTTCTTTTTTTTTTTTTTTTAAGATTTTATTTATTTATTTGACAGAGGGAGAGACAGCCAGCAAGAGAGGGAACACGGGCAGGGGGAGTGGGAGAGGAAGAAGCAGGCTCATAGCAGAGGAGCCTGATGTGGGGCTCAATCCCAGGACCCTGAGATCATGCCCTGAGCCGAAGGCAGACGCTTAACGACTGAGCCACCCGGGTGCCCCCCACCTGAGTTCTGAACCAGTTGAGAAGTATACAGAAACAGGACAGATGAAGCCTCAAATGCCATCTTTACTCTGAGAAGGCTGGAGAATGTGGCCCAGATCTCATAATCCAGAATTGGAAGGACATATCCACCCTGCCACAGGCTGAGGTAGCCTGCCGCAGAGATCCGCCCCTGTGGGAGAGGCAGAATGTGTGCTCTGAGTGGGCAGCTCACTCCCAAGAGAAGGAAGAAGGAACAGAGCTGTGTAGACCCACGTCCTTATCCCAAGCTGCTTCTCTTCCAGTTCCTGCTTTGGCCAACTCTAGCCTGGAATCAGAGAGAGGGGAGGGATTCCAGGAAAAGTCATTCTCAGCTTAAACAAGCTGGTGATAGAACAATCCAGCACAGTCAATAGCTTGGTAACTTGGCATTATATGTAATATATGACGATGTACATTATATGTAACATGAACTATTATGAGCATATCTCATGTTAGACAGTAGGAAAATCATAGAGAAATAAAGAAAAAAAATACATATATATTCATACCAAATTAAGGAAGAAATACTAGTAAGCACTACAGTCCTCTCTTCTGCAATTGGCCACACAGTCATTGCTGGCACATAAAACTTCTTCTTTCTGTAACCGTGCCATATTCTCTTTGCCCCTGGCAAGTACCTCAACTCATCATGGTGCTTGTCTGATGGTGGGTGGGGGACCTAATCTGTCACTCCTCAAGGGTCTGTACTATTAGCTGTCCCACCTGTAATGGGCCATTGCAGTTTTCTGTTTCCTTTGTCACAGAGCTTTGGGAGTATTAAAAGGCCTCTGGTCTCATTGTGTAATCATGTGGTCGAATAAGAAAAATATTTCGTCTTTGTCCCAGGTTCCTGGCACAGAGCTCCTAAAACCCTTGGGATTTCCTGAGGGATAAGGATGATGGGATGTCATTTGTTCTAATGAGGGGACCCTTGGTAGCCCCTTAGATAGCTTCAGGATAGGGGCTGGTCATAAGAGGAAAGAAGCACGTGACTAGAGAGTTGAAACTTTCAGACTCACCCCTCTGGGGAGGGGGTGAGGGAATGGAGATTGAATTAATTACCAATGGCCAACAATTTAATCCATTGCGCCTCTGTGATGACACCTCTGTTAAAAACCCTTAAATGATGGGATTTGGGGAGTTTCTGAGTTTGTGTGCACGGGCACGCGCGGGGGGGGGGGTAGCACATCCCAACTCCATGGGGACGGAGCCTCCTGCATTCAGGATCCCTCTCAGCGCTGTCTTATGTGCCTTTCATCCATTCATATCTTCCATAACAAATTCTAATGGTAAGTATCAAGTTTTCCTGAGTTCTGTGAGTCATTCTGGTCAATTATTGAAACTGAGGAGGGGGGTGATGGGGATCCCCAACTTTGTCATTGAGTTGGACAGAATCATGGGTAACCTGAGGACCCAATACTTGCAATTGGCCTCCGGAATGGGAGCAGTCTTGTGGGCCCTTAATCCTGTGGAGTCTGACACTCGCTCAGATAGTGTCAAAATTGAATTGGATTGTAGGACACCCAGTGGTGTCAGAATTGGTTGGTGGAAGGGAGGAAACCTTTCAAGTAGCAAACCAATTTCTTTTTGATAGACTCAATCACCCCAACCAATAAAGGAACCTCCTTCTTTGAAGAGTGGTTTACTGCTGTGAAGAGCCCAAGTGGCTGGGCGGTCATCTCAGCTTCCAGTTTAATGAAATCTCTGTGTGTGTGTGTGTGTACACATGTGTGTGTGTGCGTGTGCACACATGAGCACACATGCACACCCCTGGGAGCATTCCTCCTTAGCAACAAAAAGTTCTGAACCAAAATACAAAATTTTGCCAGTAGAGGTTAGGGGTAATCTGAGAGGAGTCACTTCTATTTCCATCTTTTGATCTTGGGCTCCCGAATCCTATCTATGGAAGAAGCAGTATGATACATGAGACACTATTCTGGAACCTACGGCATCCTGGAGGCTGTCACAGAAGGGTGGTTCTCCACTGAAACCCTGTGTCTTCAAAGGCCTGTCTACCGTTCTGTCAGGCCTCAGAAAGATGAGGACCATGGTAAGTCCAGTGAATTCCACGAGCAAAAGCCCATGACCCACTTCATTTGCTGAAAAATTAATTCTCTCATCAAGAGCGATATTGTGTAGAGTAGTATGATAGCAAATAAGGCATTCTGCAAGTTCGTCGGTGGTAGTTTTGTCATTGGCGTTGTGGGAAATGGAGGCCAGTCCGTATTCACATCAACTCCATGAAAACAAGGCGCTGCCTCTGGTGGAAAGGCGTGGAAGAGCACGCGGAAGTGGCCCGGTGTGATCAGCCCGCTATGGTGTGGCTGCAGTGTCGCCAGGAAGTGCTGCCATATCGGGCGCCCCGTGCTGATCTCTGCTGTTGGTGGGTTATAGACGCAGCCAGACCATTATGCCACTGGGTCCAGCACAGATTGTTGACCCACGGGACTATGAGCAAATCGATGCGTTCAGCCCCTAATTTTTGAGGTGGTTGGTTGTACGGCAAAGGTTAACGGGAACAAACTGGCGCAGAGCAGTGCGGCGCTGCCCTCACGAAAAACCGAAAACACGTGGCCCTGGTTTTGTTTCAAAATAATTGGCAAAACTACTACATGTGGTAACTCAGAAGTTAGGAAGTGCAACTAATAAGCTTGTGGATCTGACTAAGAACATTTTCAGGCCCAGTGTTGGAAATATATGACAAGAAAGGGATGAACTAAAGAAAACTATTCCATTTGCAAGCAGAAAGTAGAGGACATATAGAGAGGGCCTCTAGACTTTCTAAATTCGAAAATACAGTGGTTTTTCAGGGCACCTAAGTGTTTCACTCAGTTAAGCATCTGCCTTCTTGCTCAGGTCACGATCCTGGGGTCCTGGGATTGACCCCACGTCGGGCTCACTGCTCAGCAGGGAGTTTGCTTTTCCCTCTCCCTCTGTCCCCCCATCGTGCCCCCTCTCTCAAAGAAACAAATAAAATCTTTAAAAAGCCTTTGAGCAGGAAGCGGTATGAGAAAATCTACTTCTCTGTAAATAACGGCTGTTTCTTATGGTAATATGTACATGACTGGATTCCTGAATTGCTGTGGACCAATGATTCCTAGTTACTTCCCATTTCTCCTGTTTTTGAATGGAAATATTTATTATGATTATCTTATTGCTATCTCACCGTTGTATGTTGGGTATATGGGGAGAGGGAGCAAATAACTCTTTGGTTTACAGATGTCTGGATTAAGAGGAGCCACAGGCAAGAAGGTGTACCGAAGAGACCTCGTGCATATCTAGACCATCCGCATCTGGATACAGTTCTTAAGATACTGGACTTTGAGTTTGTGATAAAGTTGCATGATATTTTTCAGCAATCTCGGAAGTGAGTGAATTCATTTGACACGTAGGAGAAATACAAATAATTACAGCTAATGGGCGATTGTGGTAGATGAAATATGGCCACAGATTCTATGCAGCTCGCCCCACGAAGAGATGGAGTGGGTTTCTGTACGTCTTGAATTGTGGCTGGCTCATGACTTCATTCAGCCAAAACACATGGCAGAAGTGACAATGTGCAAACTCAGTCTAAACCTCCAGAGACCTTGCTGCAGCCACACTCGCTTTCTTGGAACGAGTCTATTCTGAATAAGCCTGCCCTCTCTTTCCTGTGGAGAGAGAGGCCTGGCCGCCCCAAACTTGCCAGCTGTCCCAGCTGAGGCCCCATATAGAGGAGTGGGCTCGTCAGACACTGTCTAGGGCAAAGATGAGGTGTCTCAGCTGAGCCCAACCCAAGTCTTCAACCCTCAGAACTGAGAGAAAATAAATGCTTATTTTGAGCCATAGAGTTTTGAGGTGGTTTGTTACCTGGAAAAGTCCAGTTCTGTGGCTTCCTATAGAAGTTTTCTGTCTTTCTACTGAGGTTGTAGAAACCTTGAGGGCAGTAACTGCATTTCCCAATTTTTGTGACTTCTAAAACTCTTAGCCCAGAGCTGCGTACAGATGGGTACGATGTGAATGCTTTTTATGTGCTTGAAGCTATTTTTCCTCTGTTTGAAAATACAGAATTTAAAAGAATATTAGAAGAAAAAGTTTAGGCTAGCTTACACGTGTCATAGGGTTCACTGCTCCCCTTCTGCCTCCTTTTTTCCCCTGACAAGGGGAAGGGATTTGGTCTATGACCACTGGTCATCAGGATCAGGGGAAACCAGATTTTTTCATCTATTTTTGTTAGACTCTCAATGGGTAGTGAAGAAGTGTCCCCTGCTTAAAGAGGTGCCGATATAAATAGATAAAGGAAACAACTAAGTTTTTTGGAAGTGGGCAGTGTTGGCCCAAACTGAATCTTTGAGCTTATGTCTGTGGACATTACTGGGCCTAATAACGCAAGCAGATGAGTTGGAAGCAGGCCAGTGAGAGTCAGAACAATTGCCTGGAATCATCTTGCTTCCTTCCTGATATGATTCTGCTCTGCTCCTGTTTCCTCCTGAATCCTGACCTCTGGCTTTATTTCCCACTTATAACCTACTCACTCTTCCCTTTGAACTGGCATTGCTATTAGGGATTCCTGGCTTGGGCTGTTAGCAATTAGTATGGATGCTGGCTTAAGTTCACCTTTGGATCTTTCCACTCAGGGTTGCCTTACATAGGCTGCTGTGACCTAATTTTAGCTCCTCATGGAGTGACCATCCAGAGATGCTGCAAGAAAGAGCCTAGAGGTGGGGGAGGACCTCGCAGACATTGACGTCACATCGGCTGCTGTCAGGTCTTGGAGGTAGTTGGCTAACGGGAGAAAGAAAAGAAGTAAAATACACTGCTACCATTTAAAAACTAGAGATGTAAAAGTTTCCTCAGTGAAATTATTATGTAACATACACAATGCATTTTCTCTTGCTGGAGTTGAGAGAGGGAGTTCCCAGGCTGTGCCGCCTTAGAACAGCAGGTGTCTGCCGAGCTGTGCTGAGGGCTCCCGCCCCTGTGCCCACCAGGCAGCTCTGCTGTATTCTGCTATCAATGTGGCTGATGAGTAGAAGGATCCGAAAGAAGGATTCCGCTGGCTTGGAGAATGCACCGTAAGTCTTGGATGTGAGTTCACACCGTCTTCCTTTCTTAAGCCTTGTATCAGAGCTCATCATGAGAAACTTGCTCATAAATGTTTGTTGGCCAACTAACTGAATATCTCTTCAGTGTAAGAACAACAGAGTTACTTTAAAAGCCATGTTGTGACTTTCAATTTTGTAACAAGGTCAAAATACTATTTGTTCCCTTTATGCTTATTTAAAAATCACCCATGAATCTCTAACGTGATAGTTACTAGAAATGTGGGTGGGCAGAGTCAGCAAGTGACAATACTGCCTTTCTGTGTATGAAGCCTCATTAATACTTCAATATTCATCTGAAGACAGAAGGGTATGTGTCCCCCAATCCCCTGGCCTCCCATTATGTTTTTGCTTGATTACTGCAGGTGTGCAAAAGCCTTTTCTGCGTGAAGCCACATGTCTCTGCATAGGACTTTGGGGTTTGGGAGTGCATTTATCAAATGCATGCCAGCTCCTGAAAAACTCCCTAAGAAAATTGTAGAACACCTGCATACTAATGGTTTTTATTGTTGGAATTATTTTATTGCACAATCAAAAACCTACAATCATATCATGGAAACATGCTACATGACTCCAAGTACAGAAATTGGCTGTGAACTTCACTGCTGACACTTTATTTCTTGTAATTAAACTTTTACTTTTATTTCACCTATTTTATCCCATAAACAGGGAAAGAAAATAAAACATATGGAAGGAACTGCGGGATGTTGTGGTTTATTCCATGTTTTGGTATTTTTAGCTGTTGCCAATGAACCCAAAGCCCTGAAATTTGTACTCGAAGTGTTTTAAAAAAATAAATTCATTAGTTAAAGAATATTGAAAAGCTAGCTATATATTTAGGTTGGAATCTTCTGTATTTCCTTGTCTTGTGGAAAGTAACAGACCTCAGTTGCCTGTGTTTTCTTTCCTCTTCAAAACCACTTCTGCTCCAAAGACTATGAACCTGAACTGAAGAAACGACTCTTTCCTGCTGGCGTGAGATAATTCAGTCTCCATGATGTCTTAATCCTGGGCCTCCCTTAATTGACTTCTAACTGTGCTGAACTGTGGCTGCTAGGAGTTGCAATGTGGATCGCAATTTACAAGGCACTGGAATCGTTTCTCGTCCTCAAATTAGTCCTGAGCTATACTTGAGAAAGATTTAAAAAAAAAAAGAAAGGTTTACCTTGCTGGCAGTCTTGCCATCTCAAGTGAGACTTTCTTACCATCTCAGAATGGATGGTTGCGTTTTAACAACTTAGTTAGGGACAGAAAGGAAAGAGCGTTAGGGCTGCCGATACCTTGTCAATTTTGTCTTAATAAAGTTGCCTCATGTGGCTTATCTTGTCCAGGGGGATTGAAGAGCTCCTAATGCTCTTAGATGTTCATGAGGGGATGGTGATTATTTTGAAGCTCTGTTCTGTGGGGATCCAGTATAAGGATCACCTCCTTTTCCTTTCCCATAAATGTCATTGGGATATATTTATTAATTAGGAAGTGTCGTAGATCTTACCAGGGTGGGGGGAGAGGAAGTTATTTCTTCTATGGTCCCTTATGGCCATTTAACATTTATTTCTACCTATCCTACTTAGGTTCTTCCTTTCCATCTTGGAACCCCCAGCTCGGAAAGCCATGATATGTGTACATACACACACCAGTGGGTACAGGCATTCTGTTAACTCTTGGAATCAATAAGATATGTTAGAGTCCTCAAAGAATTCACAGCCCAAGGGGGAGATAGGTACATAAATGACAGTGATATAATTTAGAACGATATATGTAAAGAGTATTTATGGGAGAGGACGGACACCTATCACCGGGGCTGGAGGAGTAAAGGGTGATTTTCTGGAGGAGATGGCAACTGAATCAGCTCTTTCAGGATGAGTCAGAATCAGTTCCATGTCATGCTGGAATGCAGACGGGAGGTTTGAGGGGAGCTCATCAGGCCAGGAGGTCAGTATGAGCGGTTCTGCATGCCATGGCAATGGGCTTGGACTTCACCAAGAAGAGGGTGGGGAGGCTCTTCAGCAGGGAGTGAAACTGGTCTGATCTGTGCCTTAGGTATGTCATTTAGGCAGCTAGGCACAGGGTGAATTTGAGCACGGGAAAACTAAAGCTGGAAGTCGGACAGGAAGCTGGTACGGTTGTGCAGGATGAAGTCCTGAACCAGGGTGGTGATAGCAAGATAGAGTTGGGGTTAGATTTGAGAAATAGTTAATAGAATAAATTGGAAGGACTTAGACTAAGTTCATAGAAGGTGACTCAGAGGTTCCTTAATTCTTTAGAATGGCCACAGAAGTTACTCCTGCTTCGGAGGCTGGATCCTTCATTCGAGACCTGAAGATCCTTCTTCATGATTGTCTGCCTATAGCTTTGTGGAGAGGCTGGCATGAACATACTGGGGGTTATGGGTGGGCGTTCAGGTATGAAATCATAAGAATTCTATGAAGTCTGGTCCTTCTCATTCTCAGGAACCTTTGGACATTGTGGGAAAACGGTGATGGAGAACTGAGGATGAATGGGGCTGGGAAAATTGGGACTAGTTTTCAGTTAAGCCTAGGATTTGCATTTCTAAGTGTTTCCTGATTGAGAGCCATATCTCTTGTCATGGGAATGCCATTTGGCTCCTAGAATGATTCCTCAGAGCTTTTAGGAGAAAGCCAGCATCCTGGGCTTTGTACTCAAGATCCTGTGATGGTCTGTCCCGGTCTCCTTCATCCTCCTCTCCCACCACTCCACGCGTGCATTCTTTTTCTGTGCCTTGCCATTCTTGCCATTTAATAATCATGGATCTTTGCAAATGTCATTCCTACTGCTCAAGTTTTGTCCCACAGTTTCCCATCCAAATACCTTTTACTCACCTTCAAAAAGTATCCTGGAAATCTTACCAGACGGTAAAGCCTTGAAGGAAAAGAACTGCATTTATGTGCACGTGTATGTATACTTATTTTTAGTGGTTAGCTCAGTGCTTAGCAAAGAGTTTTGAATGAATATGGGTAGGTATTTCTCTTGTCCTATAGCAGGCTCAGATTGTCAGGGATTTATAAGTCGTAAGAATAACTTAAGATACCCAGCAATAAAACATTTTGGGAAAAAGGTGACAATGCTTTTAAAAATGTAAAAATGATCTACCAAAGTATATTATTATTGTAATGAATGCATGTTTATCTACTCACTCATTTAGCTAATACTTATCTGGCAAAATCTGTGAGCAAAGCATAAATAGAACAGGTATGGCATGCTTAGGAGACTTACCTGATTGATGTCCAGATCTTTGGAGGACTAGAAGTTCAGGAATAATATTGAATGTTTTACTGACCTTGCATATTGCGGAGCACTCAGTGTGGCTGGGCTGGTGGAAAGCATTAGGTCCCCTGGCAGGGAATCTGAGCTCTGACAAGCGGACTGAGTGAAACACCTCTCTCACTTTCAATGTCCTCATCTGTAAAGCCTGGATAAAGACACACACCTCCTGGGTTGTTATGCAATTTAGTGAGAGGATGGGAGCTAATGTGGGTGTAGATAATCTGGCGCCGGGGCCGGCTTTATGAGTATGTGGCCCGCGTAGTTGCATGGAGTCTTATCCTTGACTTAATGCCCTACTGTCGCCATTTTGAAATTCTCCATAACTAGTGAACGAGGGACCTCACATTTTCATTTTGCCCTGGGTCCCTTAAATTGTGTAGCCAGTTCTGCTTGACACATAATAGGCATATAATAGTACTCTCAAAAGAGCCCTAAATTCTTAACCTGAGATGAGAAGGAAAGATTAGGGGCCATTTCTAATGAGCGTTGGGCTTTGATGGTACCTTCACTGTGCTCTTCCACCGAAGGCATGCTGTTGCTTCTTCTGGTCCCATACCTGCTTCCTGAAGAGCATACAGATTCTTCAATTCTGCCATCCACTTTTTTTCATTTATTTAAAAAATCCATACTGAGATCATTCTTTTATCTAAACTACTATTTTTATCCCCCACCTGCCCCCACTTCCTACCAAGATAAACACATTGGCCACCAGCTGTACATAAAATCAAAAATGCAAATTCCTTTTTGATTCCATCGAGGTTCGAGTTGCAGGGGGTTTTTTGTTTTGCTTTTTCTGGTGTTAAAATACTTTAGAAAATGTAAAAAAAATTTTTTTTTATCTAAGTCACTGAGATAGTTTGATTTTTGACATCTACCGTATAACTTTAAGATTTTAATATCTTTGTTGACCATAAATTGACTGTGAGTTTTGCTCTGATGAAAATTACTTGTGCCTGAAAGCTACACTGGGTTGAAACATTCTACCACAGTAATCCCTATGGATTAGAGCATATTGAAGTACAACCATGGGAAATAGAACGCTTCTTTTAAACCACTGAGCCAACAAATGAGGTCATTTGATGCTGAGAGACTGTGAATGTCCACGGTGGGGTTAGCTCACCGGTAACATTAAGCTGGTTTGGGCTGACCTCTCCCTAGTTGGTGGTAGGAATACCAGGATTTTTTTTTATCATTCCTCTTTTGCTTTTTGTCCTTCCAAGTTACAAGCTGTAAAATAGACTAAAATGTGGTTGAATCTCTACATGGTTAAAAGTAAGTCAACTTTGTATGGACTATTTGCTTTTGAATTTGCCGTCTAAATGCCTTGATAGCACGTTAAAAATGGCAACGTGTTAGGCATTTTAAATGGGGACGCTTTCAGGTGTCATCACTAAATGACAATTCAGGAAAACTTACTTTGTATCTCCCCCAAACGCTGAGATGGAAAACTGAATGAAAAGAAAAATGGGAAAACAAAACCAATTGGAATCATGCCTGGCTTGTTTACTTTAGGAAATCTCTTAACACTCATTTTAATCAATTGAAAAGAGATGGTTCATCAGATCATAGAATTTTAGAGCTGAAAGGAGCCTCAGAGATTATCTCATCTGACTCTCTCATTTTATGGATGAGGAAACTGGGACCAAGTGAGGGGAAGATTGCTTTCTAGCATTCCACGGCTAATTAGCAGCTGGGCAGAGAACCGAAGTCACCACATGCCCAGCCTGGTGTTTTATCCAGCCTGGATTACTGCCTCATTTTCATACCAACTTAAAGTCTTTATATATTTCCAAATTAAAAAGGCTTACAAAAGTAATTTAGAGAGGGACGCCTGGGTGGCTCAGTAGGTTAAGCGTCTGCCTTTGGCTTGGGTCATGATCCCAGGGTCCTGGGATCAAGTCCAACATGGGGCTCCTTACTTAGCAGGGAGCCTACTTCTCCCTCTGCCTGCTGTTCCCCCTGCTTGTGCTCACTCTCTCTCTCTGGCAAATAAATAAATAAAACCTTTTTTTAAAAAAGTAATTTAGTGAACCTAAGAAGAATATGTTTTTTAGTTGAGTGAGAACTTTCAAGTATGTTTCTAACTTTTGACTGGTACTGGATATAAAGCCGTTTTGCACCTAGTAGACACTCAGTAAGTATTTGTAGATTGATGGAATGCTCAGAAAAAGTTAATTTATTAAAAAAATAATAATAAAAAAAGACCAAACCCACAAAACCCTAAACCCATATGTTTAACATAATTACATAAGGGAAAATGCTTATGTCTAATATCAAAGGAAATAAGTCCTTCCCCCAATAAAGTCCTAAATGCAATTTCAGGTGTTCTTCCCATAAACAAAAAGAAGCCTACGTGGTAGGGTAATCACAGACTTGCCCAAGGTTGCTTATCAATAGGGTGGACCATATCATTTTTTGTCCAAACTGTGTCACTTTTGAGGGCAAAAGGAGACATTATAAATATTTCTGTTGAGGCTACAAGTATAAACGGGGACTTTCCAGGGCAGCTAAGACACGTGGATCACCTTACCTATGAAATGATAAAAAGTTTACATCAATTCAGTATTTCCTGTGTGCTAGGCAAGGCCTCAGGGACTTCTAGACTTTAGTGTCCTTTTTACTGGTTGAGCAGGTAAAGTCTTCAGTGACATTTTATTATGAGGTTTAAATATTATATTAAAAGTCAGAGTGTGGGATCTCATAATTTTTATTTCCTACAATGAAAGGTGCAGAAATCTTTTCTGTTTCTCTAGGTAGAAAGCAACGACCATCCCCCCGCCCCCACTCTCTACCTCCTTCCACCCCCAACCCCCCCCCCCAAATTTCTTCCTCAAGTCCCTCTTTATGAGACTTCTTTGACTGGCAAAATTCAAATAGGATTACTCAGTGTTGAATATTTTTCTGAAAACAGCTTCCTGGTGAGGAAGGTTTCTTTGTCCTGACAAGATAGGTTGCTGCTGAATTTGCTTTTCTCACTTTTAGTTGGTTTTATAATGGGGCTGTTGAAAGCAATGAACGGTTTAGAAAAATACCCTTGGTGCGGCGAAATAGGGACCATTTCCAAAGCTTGTTCAAAATCTGATTACATTAGCAATTTCTCAAATCCATTGTATTAGCTTTGTAATTTGCTTTCATGACCCACAGAATCTATTGACTCAGACAATGACTTTTTTTTTTTTTTTAAAGGAGGAGAAAAAGACCTCTCTCTTTGGAAAATACAAACTTTGAGGAACTTGGAAACAGTAGATTTCTAGATTGTCTGGAAGGTAAGATCCAAATCGACCCAATTTGCTTGTCATGGTTTGTGGTGGCTCTGCAGGGAGCTGGGAGGGATGCCTTGATAACTTTTTCGTATTTTAGACAGTGCTTTAAGGAGTCACCATGGGCTGTGCTCCTAGACCGTCTTTCTACAGGGAGGAAGCAACCTTGACGGTTGAAAATAGCTAATATGCTTATCGACGCTTGAGCATGGGCCCGGATCTTGATCCTCAGTGCTTTCCTAATATTTTCCCGCTTCACCTTCACGGAAGTCCTATGAGAATGTCAACCGTAACTTGCCCTCATTTGCAGACGAGAAAGCAGAGCCTTGAGAGAGGTGGCTTCACCCGGAACTGGCAAAATTGTGATTTACAGGCAGTTTTGTCTGATTCTACGGGCTGTCCTCTGGGCTCTGAACTAACCACTCTGCCAGGCCATGTTGCCTGGACTCTCTCGGACTTATCTCAATATCAATAGGATTTTCTCCATTGCAAGCCAGCCCCCACTTATCCGAACCAGAACATTTGCATGCGGCTCTGGATTGAATGGCGCCCACCCCCAAAGGATATGTTGAAGTCCTAAATCCCAGTACCTCAGAATGTGACCTTATTTGGAAATAGGGTCTTGTAAGAGGATCAAGTTAAAGGGAGGTTGGCAGTGCGGGTCCTTGTCCGATACGACTGGGTGCCCTTATTAAAAGGGGGAGTGTGGACACAGACAGCAGTAAGACAGTGTGAAGAGGATGGGAAGGAGCCAGCCATCTGGAAGCCAAAGCTACAAGCGGTCTGCAGGGAGAGAGGCCTGGAATAGACCCTTCCCCAGCGCCTCTGCTGGGAGCACATTCCTGCAAACTTCTTGATTCCAGACTTCTGGCCTCCAGAGCCACGAGGCGATACATTTCTGTGGTTGGTCTGAGGCAGGCCCCCCTGTTTCTGACACTTTGTTGCAGCGGCCCTAGCAATACACGTTTCCCCACGTTTTAGCTGGTGGGGACTTGCTCCTGAGTGACCCAGGACGTCTGCTGTTTTTTCCTGACTGTGGCCAGTGCAAGGAGCAGGGAGAGACAGGGCCAGGCCCGAAGTGCCCGAGATGCCTCACCATCTCCAGGCTTCAGCACTGAGCCCTGGCTGCCTGGCCACCGCCCATGGGGGGAGGGCGGGTGATGGCCCGTGTGGTGGCTCTGATCTCCCACCTCTTAGATGTGCACAATGTGGTTCCAAGCAGACTCCTTTTTCTCTCTTTCCTACCCCCGGTGGGAGAATGATCTGTCATGGCTCTTGAATAATGCACACATTGATGATTTCTTAATAACTTAAAAGCCCTTATGATGGGGTGAGGAGAAGGAAGAAAACATGTCCCACCCCCTACAAAGGGAGAACAAAAGCCTTCATTCAAATCCTTCACAGGAGGATTCTTGGAACTGCCAGGGGAGCCCCCAATCCTCAGCTTCTGGGGAAAGTAATCTGGTTTTCTCACACTCACCACTCCCTCTAAGTGCAACCAGAAACACAACTCTCCTATTAGCTAGATATAATAAAATGCTCAGTAAACCCAAAATGATGAAGGCCCAGCCAGGAAACTTTCAAACACTCATGTTTACAGCACACCTGGCGAGCATTTTTACAGCAAAGTATAAAATATGCCCTTTTAAATCGCGCAGAATTGGTGGCATAGCCCATTTATGCCCTTTAAGCTGTAAGCCAGAGTTTGCAGAGTTTATAAACTCCTTATAACCCTTCTCTATAATGTAAAAATTTAGAATAAAAAGAGTAGTTTGACAAGCTGTAGAGGTCAAAACAAACAGCTTCTATTTCTTGTCTGAGGAAGAGAAAGCTGAAGGGAGACTAAGCGTCTTTATGGGATTGCTTTGGCCCAGGGGAGAAAGCCCGTAAAGAGGACTTTAATCAGATAAATTCCGTCTTCTCTTTGATTTCTACTGTCGCGTTGAGGACAGACTTATAAAGAAGAACACTTTTGTCAAACAAGGTGTTAGAATAGCGGTAACCCGCTTGGGGTTGGCATGTCGTCACCCCAGTATGGCCATGCCAGGTGCTGATCTGGAGCCTTTCTCTCAAGGTATGTGTTTCCCCAGTAGACTTGTAAATGTCTGTGGGTCTTTCCTGATGCCGGGACCTCCCACACTCGGGCCATGCATCCTGCATTCCATCCTCTGCCCCCCGTACCTCCACTGCACTCCCCTGGGCCCACCTCAATTCCTTCAGCTTTCATTTATAATCAGTGACCCCGCAGCCTGTTGGGCACCTGCCGCTCCCCGCATTCTTCTCTCTTTCCTCTCTGGAGTCCTCATGGTCTGTCTCTGATGGCAAAATGTATTTTCCTGAACCCTCTGTCTCAGGTTGGGTCCCGGGAAATGAACTCCACGGTGGAGCCTGGGAAGTGCTCCTGGGGCCATCTCCTGGGGGGGCGGGGATAAAGGAAGAAGGATGAGGCGGAGGGAGAAGTTAACGAAGATGAAGCCGCAGCAAAGGTCTCCGTGGACCCGTGTGAAGCTGTTCATCTGGAAGAGCCGAGTCTTCCATAAACCTGCCTCAAGGGGCACCAGAGGCCGGCTGGCCCCGGGGGAGGGCATGGTCTTGGGTAAGGAAGCTGTCTGTGACTATGGGCAGCTGTCACTTGGGGAGGGACTCAGCCAGGAACCTCTGGCTACCAGCAAGCCTAGCAGCTAGGGAATGAGTGTTGGGTCTTTGCGGGGTGGATCTGGGTGGGGGCCACTGTGCTCACTACACCCTCATTGTAGAATGCCCATCTGAGGAAACAAGGCCTTATAGAGAAATAAAGGCTGCAAGTAAGGTTAGGAGGAATCTCATATCTATTTTTTTTTTACATTTACTGAAATAGAATAACAAAATATATATTATCAGTGCTAGTTTACATAGCTTAAATCAGTAATAATTAATGCTCTACAATTAATTAATTTATTATTTATCTCTTTCACTTCCCCTAAGCTTTAATAAGATACTTACAAATGTGTTTTTCTTTGTTATAAATAATACATTAATAATTGCTGTTAACTGAGCACATACTATATTGCAGATACTTCCTACTTTATTCAATCTTCATAAGATGCCATAAGAAGGTTACCATTATCCCCATTATGGATGAGGAAAGCAAGCTTTTTAAAAAAATTTAAATTCAATTAATGAACATATTTGTTTCAAGGGTACAGTTCTGTGACTCACCAGTCTTATATAATACCCAGTGCTCATTACATACAATACATACCCTCCCCACTTTCCATCACTCAGTTACCCATCCCTCCACACCCCCCCCATCCAGCAGCCCTCAGTTTGTTTCCTATGATTAAGAGTCTCTTATGGTTTGTCTCCCTCTCTGGTTTCATCTTGTTTCATTTTTGCCTCTCTTCCTCTATGATCCTCTGCTTTGTTTCTTAAATTCCACATATCAGTGAGATCATATAATTGTCTTTCTCTGATTGACTTATTTTGCTTCGTATAATACCCTCTGGTTCTGTCCATGTCATTGCAAATGGCAAGATTTCATTTTTTTTGATGGCTGTGAAACATTCCATTGTATATATACACCACATGTTCTTTATCCATTCATCTGTCGATGGACATCTGGGCTCTTTCTACAGTTTGGCTACAGTGGACANTCCTGCTATAAACATTGGGGTGCAGGTGCCCCTTCAGATCACTACCTTTGTATCTTTGGGGTAAATACCCAGTAGTGCAATCCTGGGTTGTAGGGTAGCTCTATTTTCAACTTTTTGAGGAACCTCTATACTATTTTCCAGAGAAAGCAAGCTTTTTATAAAAGATTTATTTATGTATTTAAGAGAGAAAGAGAGCAGGGCCAGGGAAGGGCAGATGGAGAGGGAGCAAGAAATGCAAGCAGACTCCGTGGTGAGCTCAGAGCCCCAAGTGGGGCTTGATCTCACAACCCTGAGTTCATGACCTGAACTGAACTAAGGAGTCAGATGCTTAACCAACTATGCCAGGTGCCTCAGGAAAACAAGCTTTAAAGAGAACAGATTACTGTCTTATTCACACATAAATGGCAGAACTGAGGTGTGAACCCAGCTGACCCTAGAGGCTCTACTCTTTTTTGGGGGAGAGGGGCAGAGGAAAAGGGAGAGAGAATCTTAGGCAGACTCCACGTGGAGCCTGATGCAGGGCTTGAGCTTACGACCCTGAGATCATGACCTGAGCCAAAACCAAGACTCCCATGCTTAACCTACTGAGCTACCCAGGCGCCCTGAAGCTCTACTCTTCTAACTCCGTCATGTTGCACTGTAACCTAATAAATAGTTTCTTTTCCCTTTTGGTTCTCCTTCCAGATATCCAATGCCTCTCTGATTTTTGTTTTCCCTGCTAGTTGTGGAAATCCGTTCCTGCAGTCTAACTCTAGTCCTAGAAATTAAAGCATGGAAGAGAGTGGGAGCCCGTACTGACCCTCCCTGGAGTAGCTCGGGGAGTGGTCCTTAGAGAACCCCTCCTCGCTCCTAGCTGGAGCCCGGGCTACACACCCTGACCCCTCATCCATCCCCTGATGCAGGACAGTCTCCCTTGGCTTCTTGGCAGTGCCCTGAATCTGCAGAGGCCTCACCCCCACAACCTCAGTCCCTCCTCCACCGTCCTCTTCCCCTTCCAGTGCCCCGTTCTTTTTTTTCTTGTTCTTAGTAGAAATGACTATTGATAGCCACAAATTCAGATCTAAAATTCTCATGGCAACAGAAAGAGACTAAGTGGATGTAATTGAACCTCCTAGAATTTCAGGCACAGGGAAGAGAGGTGGAGAAGGGACCACTATGTATATAATGATTGAAAGGCTCGTCTTTGTGTGTGTCCTTTTATGAGCATGTTTCACGTTGAAAACCTGGTTTGGTCAAGACCAAAACTTCCTAGAGTTTGAGGCTTCAGGTAAAAAAAATTCCCCACTTCATCATTTCAGAAATTTGAAGTTAAATGGAGCCAATTCTCTGTCTCTCTCTTTCTCCCTCTGTCTCCACACACACACACACACACACACACACACACACACACACACACACAATCTATATCTGTATAATATCTAGGTATATAATTTGTAAAATTATAAATCTATATATAAATATAGATTCTACATAAATATACATCTATATATGCAATTTGTAAAATTATAACAAAAGGAATCTTATCCAGCTGGCTTTATCCAACTTAAAATGTGCCATGTGGGCTTTAGAAAAGAAATCAGGATGAGATGCTTAGCTGAGGCCTTTTTTTATACTAGAATAGTGGAATTAAAATCTCATTTTTTGAAATGAAAAAAGGATAGATTTTCATCTGTCTGAGATAATTTAATATAACCTACCTGGAGGCAGAGGAGAATGGAGCGAATGATTCTTCTAGTCATTTCTAGCTCTATAATTATATTTTCAGAGGGAGAGAATAAAGATTCCTGCTGCTCCACACATTATTATACATTTTGAAGAGGATTCAGAATTTAATATTTGTCATTCAACCACTTTCCTAATTTTATGTCTAATTAGCCAAGAAATTGAAGTTTCAAAAACATTCTTGATTTGCCAAATTCCCATATGTATTTCAATTCAACAAACATTTAGTATGTTCCTTCTATGTGCAGCACTTTGCTGGGGAACCAGGGAAAGAGGCTGCAGGAGGAGGGCACAGGGAGTCTTTGCACTTCCAGAGTCCAGTGAGAAAGGAGGACGATTGGCAATGAGTTGCTAAGCTGGAGCTCTTGTCATTTAACAGAAATGCAAAGGTGGGCTCCGTGCGTTTTGTTGAGGTGGGTGGAACATTGAGGAAGCTTCACAGGAGCGGACGTTGGAACTGGGTCAGGGGTAAGCAGAATGTCACACAGGATGCCTGAGGGAGGATTGAAGGAGGAAGGAAGGAAGGACTGAGGAAAGAAGGGAGGGATGGAAGGAAGGTGGAAAGGAGGGAAGGAAGAAGGAAGGGAGAGAAGGAAGGAGGGAGGGGGGAAAGGAAGGAGAAAGGGAGGGAAGGAAAGAGTGAAGGAAGGAGGAAGGGAGGGAAGGAAGGAAGAAGAGAGGAAGGACAGAAGGCAGGCAGGAAGGAAAGTTTCTTTGAGCCACCTCTCCACGAGACCTTTCTCTGGCCTCTGGATGACTAATGTTCATCTATTGTGTTTACTCTGTAGAATCTGGGGGCTCAAGCATGAAAGGCCCCAGCTCTGCCAGGGTTCTTCAATTCACACTGTCCCATCCTTGCTTCCCACCTGCATTTCAGATAGGGCGGTAGCACAGGCCTCTGTACTCGCAGCCTATCCAGGTGTTTGTACGTGCGGGCTGTGCTGCGTGCCACGGGCTCATCGCGCCCTAACCAGCGCACTACCTCGCAGGAACCCCAGCACTGCAGTGAATTCCCACGGAGAATGCTGTCCTTCTTCCAAGACTGCTTGTCTTCCGAATCTCCAAAAATAATAGTACTGTTTCTCTCAAAACTGCTATTTCCATAGAGATGAATCTTTCCTCCCACATTTGTCTTATTTTGCAGGACATTGTTAAAAATATCTTTTCATAACTAACTAATAGTACTTATTTCTCCCTTTCACAAGCTTGACTCTCAGGGGTATTATAATGCTGCAAAGGAGGAATGCTTTGTGGGGTTTGTTGCAAACAGCCCGGAGACCGCAGCCCCACGCTCAAAGCCAGCACTCATTTCCGTGTGAAGGCAGTGAATTTGAACTTCAGTGCAGT